>NC_134353.1:527790507-527845507 GCF_048569485.1 Anomaloglossus baeobatrachus
GTACACAAAAAGTGCCCATTAAGCCAATCCAACTTGTGTGAGGGGCTTCTGGAAGCATGGGGTGAAATATCTCCAGATTACCTCCGCAAATTAACAGCAAGAATGCCAAAGGTCTGCAAAGCTGTAATTGCTGCAAAGGAGCATTCTGTGCCGAAAGCAAAGTGTGAAGGAGAAAATTATTATTTCAAGTAAAAATCATCATTTCTAACCTAGTCAATGTGTGGACTATATTTTCTATTCATTATGCAACTCAATTGATAAAACTGTAGTGTGTATATTTATAATTTATATGCAATAATTCTGTTAGAATGAACAAATGATATTTCCATATTAGTGGTTATACAGATAGCTAGATAAAGCAGTTGCTCCACTTCATGTTTTTGACGTGAAGATTTCTATTAATGGCCACCCTGAGGATGAGGTAAATTGTATCCCCCAATTTGGAATGTCCAGACTCTATTGTGTAGTTCTCAGTCTAGACCCCTTGGTTACTAATTACCTTCAAGACAAAACATCAAGGGCAGTGGAAAGAGAGGAAGTAGGATGGCTTAAATTAGGCAGAACACCTTATGTGGTGCACTGAACTGATCTGCAAGTCACAAGTGCGTGTAAACGTGCACATTTACTTTGACAACTTTTTAGCATTCCTTCAGTATACCTATAAAGGAAAAAAAGTTAATTGCAAACTAATTATTAAACAGATTTCCACATCCACTGCCTCATTCAGACTTCAAGTTTTTTTTCACGTGCGAGAAAAACAGACTAATTTCTTTCACTCAGAATTTCATCCAGGTGTAATATGAGATTTTTGCAAGTGTCACCAATTTTTCATGTACGTGAAATAAAAAAAAAAATAATAAATATTCTTCATTCTTTTCCTGTCTAGCAGTTTGTTAGTCAGACTAGATTTTGAGGAAATCCGATTCCAGTCCAATTTTTTCCTCTCTGATCAAACTTGGACTGTGTGATTTTGCAGGGACCACTCTCTCTGCTATAAATCACGGACATGTGAATGACCCCAATTCACCATTTTATTTCAAATCTGTTTTATTGATGGAACTGTTGTCAACATACAAACATATCATTTGTGCAATTACAATACATAAACATCATTTTCTCAATGCCGGGATAACATCCAAAAATTATTACATTACTAAATTTCTTGGAATTCTTCAAATTATCTTTGTGCTATTACCATATAACCATTGATAAATTATAGGTCAGAATTCCCACTTCTTTTGACTTCCCGTATCCTAATATACTCATTCTCATTGTATGTCTATTGTCTTTTGAATTATTGATAAATCTTTTCATATAAAAAATGAAACTAGAAAAATGCAGATTAATGATCAAAAAAGAAAGAAAGAAGAGGAAAGATACAAGCATAAAGAAGAGGAAATTAGAGATAAGGGGGGAGAGCAAGAAAAGAAAAGAAAAAAAAAAGGGAGGGGAAGGAATGAGACTCCCCACCGTTTCTCAATTCAAAAAGCTCGCCAAACTCTGGGGACTCCATGAACATAATCCATGGACCCCAAACTGTAGTAAATTTTTCTGTGCTCCCATTTAGTTCTGCTGTCAGCTCCTCCATTCTCTGGAGGTTTGTCATCTCCTCCAACCAATCCAGCACCGTAGGGCATCTAGTCTGTTTCCAAAATTGTGGGATAACCATACGGGCAGCCGCCAGGCAAAATCGCAACCTGTCCCTTTTTTGTGTTTTAATAGCTTCTGGGAGCATAGAAAGAAGGGCAACCTGGGGGGACTTTTCTATTTCACCTCCGCTCATCTTTTTGTACAGGTAGAACACTGAGTCCCAAAAGGGTTGCAGCTTAGTACAGCTCCACCATATGTGTAGCATTGTACCTGTGTCTGTAGTCTCCAGCACACATCAGACACAGAGGTAAATATAGCATGTAATTTAGTCGGGTAATGGTACCACCTTGTGAGAATTTTATAACTTTTCTCTTGAGCGGCGCACGCCAAGGAAAGCTTGTGGGTCCACAGGTACGCTCTGCTCCAATCGTCCTCTGGAATATCCTCTCCCAGTTCCTCTCCCCACCTACAGACAAAGTGAGGTTTATCCACCCTATTTCTCTGGTTCAGCATTTTATAAAGGAGCAAGATGCCATGTCCATGTCCCCTCCGTACATCTCCGAACTACTCTCCCACTACACTCCAACACGTCACCTCCGGTCCTCCCAAGATCTCCTCCTCTCTCATTCGCTCCTCACGCAACCGACTCCAAGACTTCTCCCGAGCATCCCCAGTCTCCTGGAACTCGCTGCCTCAACACGTCAGACTATCCCCTACCCTTGCAAACTTCAAACGGAACCTGAAAACTCATCTGTTCAGAAATGCCTACAATCTACAATGAACTCGCTGCCGCCCGACCACCGTGCGGAGCTGCCGCCCGACCACCGTGCGGAGCTGCCGCCCGACCACCGTGCGGAGCTGCCGCCCGACCACCGTGCGGAGCCGCCGCCTGACCTACACCCCACCTATTGTCTCCTCCCCATAATCCTATAGAATGTAAGCCCGCAAGGGTAGGGCCCTCTTCCCTCTGTACTAGTCTGTCTACTGTAACTTGTATACGTATTTTGTATGTAACCCCCTTCTCATGTACAGCACCATGGAATTAATGGTGCTCTATAAATAAATAATAATAATAATAATGACCCCTGTAAAAATACTTTCTCAAAAGGAGTGGGGGGTGTCCTCATCTTTCTCTCCTTGTCCTGGTACGAGAGGAAAGATTTCAACTGCATATATTCCATCCAGGAAATCTCTCTCCCTGTGGCCTGCATAGAAGTATAAGTTGGTAGGGTGTGTCCCTGGAGTACGTGACCAAAACGAGTATCATCCCCCGAATCTATGGGAGTGGAGTCCTAGGAGAAACTTCTTATTACCGAATACGGGGGTAAGTGGGCCCTGCTCCTGAGAGAGAGATCCCTTTTTTATCTCTCCATCCCACATCCCCATTGCTGTCCGCGTGAACTCCATTCCCTTCGCTATCTGGATCCTACTTTCTTTCTCTAACCATGGGAGTTAGGGTACCTTCACACTTAGTGATGCAGCAGCGATCCGACCAGCGATCTGACCTGGTCAGGATCGCTGCTGCATCGCTACATGGTCGCTGGTGAGCTGTCAAACAGGCAGATCTCACCAGCGACCAGTGAACAGCCCCCAGCCAGCAGCGACGTGCAAGCGACGCTGCGCTTGCACGGAGCCGCCGTCTGGAAGCTGCGGAGACTGGTAACTAAGGTAAACATCGGGTATGGTTACCCGATGTTTACATTAGTTACCAGCGCACACCGCTTAGCTGTGTGTGCAGAGAGCCGCGCACACTGAGCGCTGGCTCCTTGCTCTCCTAGCTACAGTACACATCGGGTTAATTAACCCGATGTGTAATGCAGCTACATGTGCAGAGAGCAGGGAGCCGCGCACACTGCTTAGCGCTGGCTCCTTGCTCTCCTAGCTGCTGTACACATCGGGTTAATTAACCCGATGTGTACAGCAGCTACATGTGCAGAGAGCTGGAGCCGGCAGCACAGGCAGCGTGAGAGCTGCAGAGGCTGGTAACTAAGGTAAATATCGGGTAACCACCTTGGTTACCCGATGTGTATCTTGGTTACAAGCTTACCTCAGCTGTCAGACGTCGGCTCCTGCTCCCTGCTCGCTTCATTTGTCGCTCTCTCGCTGTCACACACAGCGATCTGTGTGTCACAGTGGGAGAGCGCCTTTGAAGAAAACGAACCAGGGCTGTGTGTAACGAGCAGCGATCTCGCAGCAGGGGCCAGATTGCTGCTCATTGTCACACACAGCGAGATCGCTAATGAGGTCACTGCTGCGTCACAAAAAGCGTGACTCAGCAGCGATCTTGGCAGTGAGCTCGCTGTGTGAGAAGCACCCCTAAATGTAAGGGAGTTCCCAGTATATCCTGTTCGATCGATCAACACCCATTGTTTCGAATTCCTATGAAAATGCCAGTCCAGTAATCTCGTTAGGATAGCTGCCTTGTAATATAACTGAAAATTTGGGAGCCCCGCCCCCTCGTCACTTTTTTGTGTTTGGTTACAGTTTGAATTCCTGTTCGGGGTCTCCTGTTCCCCCAGACAAACCCAGACAAGGCTGTCCGGATCTTGGAGAAGTAACTTAGCAGTAGCCGTATGGGTATTGTCTGAAACAAGAACAGGAACCTCGGTAACACATCTATTTTTATAGCGTTTATACGCCCAAACCACGTCAATCTCTTTTTGTCATATTTCTTTAAATCCCTGATTGTCCTTTCTAATAAGGGGAAAAAATTGTGATGTACAATTTTTGCTGGATCCCTAGGTACCATAACTCCCAGATATTTTAAAACTGACGGTTGCCACTTAAAAGGGAAGTTTTGTGATACTCTCGCAAGGTCTTCTGCTGATAGTCACGTTAATGGCCTCTGATTTGGAAAAATTTACTTTGAAGTTGCTTAAGTTGCCAAACTCTTCGAACTCCTTGAGCAAGGACGGAAGGATATGTGTGGTTGGGAAATGAACATGAGAAGGTCATCTGCGAATAGAGCCAGCTTACGGTTCTCCCCACCCGCCTCTATCCGGTGGATGCTTGTGTTGTTTCTCAGGACGACCGCAAGGTGCTCCATGACTATGACGTATAACAGGGGCGACAGTGGACATCCCTGTCTCGTTCCATTGTGGACCAGAAATGATGATGATAGAAACCCATTTGTCCTGACTTTTTTGCTGAGGGTCTCGTATACAGGGACGCAATTCTACCCAAAAATTTCTGACCCAAACCCACCTGTCTCAATGCTGCCATCATAAAGCTCCAACTGACCCGGTCGAAGGCCTTCTCCGCGTCCACTGAAAGTAAACACATGGGGAGAGACTGAGCCTTCGACCGAGCCATCAGGAGGAACAATTTATTGGTGGTGTCCCGTGCCTCCCGGCCGTTTACGAATCCCACCTGGTCCGTATGTGTTATCCCAGGCAGGGACGGGGCAAGTCTGTTGGCAAGTGCTTTAGAGAAAAATTTCAAATCTAAATTAATCAGTGAGATGGGTCTGTAATTTGTAACTTGCAAGTGGTCCTTTCCCGGTTTGGGGATAACACATATGTGTGCTTCAAGAGACTGTGCTACCTATTGGGAGTTTTCAGATATGGAGTTAAATACTTTGGTCATGAACGGGGATAACTGAGTCTGAAAATTTTTATAGAACTTAGGGGTAAACCCGTCCGGACCTTGGCTTTTACCTGAGGGAGAATCCCTGATAATAGATGCCACTTCGGTCTCTGTAAAGTCTGCTTCTAGGTTTTCAACCTCAGTATTGGGTATAGTCGGCAGGGCTGTTTTAAGTATGTAATAATTTATTTAGTCTCCAAAGCTTCTTGTGGCATATCCCCAAATTTGCCCCTTATGTCGTAAAGGTCACTATAATATTTTTGAAACTGCTCCGCTATGTGGATTGGATTCTGAGTCAAAAGGCCGTCCAATTTTTTGATCTTGGGGAGGTGACTGGGGTCCCCCATCGGATGTAATAACCTAGCTAGTGGTCTGCCACATTTGTCCGCATATTCATACATAAATCTTTTTAGTCTATTCCTGTGGCGCTCGTATTGTCGGTCCAGAATGGATTTAAGCTCCTCTCTGTTTTTAACTAGCTCTGTCAGTGTCACCGGGGATAATGTCTGCTTATGGATCTTCTCTAGGTCTGAAATATTCTGCAGTAGAGACAGAATGGTTTGGGCTCTCTCCCTCTTAACCCTAGCCCCATGTTTGATCAGAATCCCTCTCAACACACACTTGAGTGTTTCCCATTAAACAGGTAGGGTAGTAGTATCTCCAAGAATTCATCTATTGTGTTCTGCAGGTCTTTTCAAGCATCCCTTGTCCCTCAGCAGACTATCATTCAACCGCCAAGACCACGGCCTCCCAGGCTCGTCCGGGATAGTGAGGCTCAAAAATATGGGGGCATGATCTGACCAAGAGATACTGCCTATAGAGGCCTGTATCTGCCATGTCAGGGCCTTCTGACTTACAAGGAATAGGTCTATGCGGCTGTACGAAGAGTGAGCCGGGGAAGAATATGTGTAGTCACTGTCTACTGGGTGTAGTGTTCTCCATGCATCCACTAATCTGAGTTCCTGTATACAACGTTTAACCTTCGTTAGTTTCCTTATTGAGAGAAAGTTATGTCCCGATGTATCTACCTTAGGGTCCAAAGTGAAGTTTAAATCACCGCCCACGATCATGGTCCCTTCTGCGAATTCATCCAGTGATGACAAGAGAGAGGAGCAGGTCGTCGCCGGGTCTCTATTCGGTAGATACCAATTGACAGTGGTAAAAATGGATGAGTTAACATTAACTTTCAGGAATATAAATCTTCCTTACGTGTCCACCCGTGTATCTAGAACTGTGTGTACCAGGGACTTATGGATGCCTATGGACACTCCCTTGGATTTTGACTCTGGGTTGGAACTGTGGACCCAGTTAGTGTAATATCTGTCTCCAAAGATGGGGAGGTGACCCGTTTTAAAATGTGTTTCTTGGATCAATAGTATATGAACTCATTTTTTGACATGCACAAAAAAAAAATCTGGGAGCGTTTTTGCGGGACATTAAGTCCCCTTACATTTAGTTAACCCCAATTAATCTGCGTCATTCCAATGTGGAGGAACAGTGGGGACTCTAGGGATAGGTTCGGGGATTAGGGAGAGAGAGAGATGTGCAGGCAAGTAGGATAGGAAGAGCAGGGAAAGAGAAGAGGAAATAAAAGAAAAGAGGTAAGAAGGTCGAGAATACAAAAGAAACTACCAACAAAGCAGTAGAAACCACAGGCAAGGAGGTCAGAGTGCCTCCCGCCTGCAAGGTCACAACAAGACCCGAACGTTGGGTCTAAAAAGACTAAAAGTAACTGTATAGGTATAAGAGAATACCAAACTGTCTAACCTAGGGATGGTGAGACTACGCCACTCCTTTATGGCGTGTTATCCCAATCAGGGAGGGAACTTTCTACAAAGGAGCCCCCTGCCCCGGTCTAACAATAAGCAATTATTCAACTTAGTTTGTCAGCCAGAACCCTATATAATGTGGGGACACAAGGTCTAGAGAGAATATTGTGTTATACACCGTCAAGGGGTGCCCCCCATCCCCGCCCCCCACTTCCAGGAAGGCGGGAGGGAACCCCCCTCCCTCATAATTAGAAAGACTTAATCCCCCCTGGCAAACAAATTATGGCAAAACTGGGAGGTACATTCTATTGAGAAACAACCCAATGAATTTTTGTTTATAAACCAATAACTCCTTAAACATCAGATTGGTCTTCCTCTTCTTTCTCTCCGAGGGCCACGCATCCGATCACCATCTGGGGCAGCACCCACTCCCCCCATTGGAAACACCGGCCATTCCTCTATAGGCACCAACGGAATATCCAGGGCTGCAGCAAACTATGGTATATCAGTATGGTATATATGCATTCTTCCCGCGTGTCGGACCTGCAGGCGGAAGGGAAATCCCCAGCTGTATTTAAACTCATACGAACGGAGCATGTCCAGGAGAGGTTTCAGTGCTCTCCTCCTTTGTAAAGTGAAACAGGTTAAGTCCTGCAGAATCTGGACTTGGCTCCCCTCGTATGCTGGTGAAACTCCACTGCGCAGCTTGAACAGGATGGTCTCTTTAAGGACATAACGGTGGACCCTGCAAATCACATCTCGAGGTCTGTCATTTTGTGTAGGTCTAGGGCCAAGCGCTCTATGCACTCTGTCTAGCTCCAGGGGTTGGCTTGATGGTTCACCCAGGATCTCATTAAACATCACTTGGAGGGCTCTCTGGAGATCCTTAGGTTCAACAGACTCTGGTAAACCCCGGACCCTTAAATTGTTTCTCCGACCCCTGTTTTCAGCATCGTCCATTGCTTCCACCATATATTGTATTTGGCGGGAGTGTTGATCCAAAATTTCCCCTTGTGCCTGAGTGGTGTCTTCTATATTCTGTATTTTAGCCGCCTGTATTTGGTTCTGAGTGTCCACTCTTTGCACCTCCCCCCTCAGGGCCGACAGCTCTGTGCGGTATGCCTGTTCCAGCCTTGCTATATATGTCTCCATATCTTCTCTGGTGGGCATAGAAGAGATGTGTGCCCGGATTTCATTAAGTTCTGTCAGTACTCATGGTTCATGTGATCTTATTGTACTTGTGGCAGGCTCTAACTCTGCTTGCATTTCCATATCATACACACTTTGACTCAGGCTGTGTCTCACTGAAGATAGGAGATTTCCACTAGCAGGGCCCTGTTCCCCATTTGCAGCATTAACAGCCTCTGCTTGAGATGTATTACTGTCCTCCTTCTGTGACAGGGGTAAGGGCACCTCTCCCCCCTCCTGAGGCCTCCCCACTGCAGGTCTGCAATCAGCAATGGTGGGGGTTGTACCCATGCTCCCTGCTCCAGGGTTCCCCTGTACCTGAGACCTTGTATACTGGCTGTCTGGGGTTATCAGCTGCCTCTCCTCCACTGCCCGGGTGGTTTCCTCCCTCTGTCTCTGCTGCTGCTGGGGCTTCCCCTGCCTCTCCATCTTGGAGATGTCTGCGGTGCTGTCCTCTGCTTCGACCCGGTAAGGAAGCCTATAATTCCCTTCTCATCTGCCCCGTGACGCTCCTCTGCTGGGCCCCTGGGTGCTCTTCCTTCTCCTCTGCTGCATATCCTTTTCTTCCAGGCTCTTGGGCTGGTTTAATTGTCAGTAATGTAGTCCAGTGGCAGGAGCTGAGACAAATACGTCCTCACTCCTCCATAGCCAGGACATGCCCCCCCCAATTCACTATTTTTGATAGGAGTACTATTCATGGAAAAACTTGGATAGCACTTGTATGCAAAAAATGAATGAGGCTTTACTGTTGTATATAACAGAGTTGCCTTGTTTTGAGTGAGGCACTCTCCACAATATGCTATAGGTCCCCTTCCCGATCCAAAGAAAAATAGCAGATAAAGTGCAGTGTGCTGTGAATATATACTGAGCAAAAATATAAATAAATGCTACTTTTGTTTTTGTACCCATTTTTCATGAGCTGAACTCAAAGATTCTAGACTTTTTCTATATACATAAAAGGCCTTTTTCTATCAAATATTGTTCATAAACTTTCACTAAATCTGTGTACTAATTAATACTTCTCCTTTACTGAGTTAATCAATCCACCTTACAGGTGTGGCATATGAAGATGCTGATTAGGAAGCATGATTATTGCACAGGTGTGCCTTAGGCTGGCCACAATAAGGGTCACTCTAAAAATGTGCAGTTTTATCACACAGCACAATGCCACCAATGTCACAAGTTTTGAAGGAGCATGTAATTAGCATACTGACTGCAGAAATGTCCACCAGAGCTGTTGCCCATCATTGTTTGTCCATTTCTCGACAATCAGTGGTCTCCAAAAGTATTTCATAGAATTTAGTAGGACATCCAGCCGGCCTCACAATTGCAGACCATGTGTTCGGTCACTGCACCAGCCCAGGGCCTCAGCATCCAGCATTTTCACCCCCAAGGTCATCTGAGACCAGCTACTTGGACAGCTGTAGCAATGATCTGTTTGCATAACCAACAAATTTTTGTGCAAACTAGCAGAAACCATCCTGGGGAAGTTCATCTACATGCTCACTGTTCTCATAGGGGTCCTAGGAGTCTCTACCTGACTGCAATATGTCATCGTAACTCACTTGATTTGGAAAATGCTCTCTTTCTATGGTGTCTGGCATGTTGGAGAGCTGCGCTCTTCATTGATTAACCCTGATTTTCACTGTACAGGGCAGATGGCAGACTGGCAAACAGTGGTCACATCAGATACTGCCCGGTTTTTTGACCCCCCCCCCCCCTCCCCTGGACACACGCAATACTGTAAAACTGCACATTTTAGAGTGACCTTTTATGGTGGCCAGCCTTAGGCACACCTGTGCAATAATCATGATGGTTTTTTTTTTAAATTCTTTTATTTATAAATGTAATCCTTTAACAGTACACGTAACAGTTCTTAAGATCAAATGGACCTTTGTAAGATACATTCAACACACCAAAAAATAGGACATAAGGCACACTTTACATTTTTACATTGTGACAGAAAATGTTCCCGCAAATGCCCCCTTTCAGGTGTATAGACATTCAAGGTTCCATCTAGCTTTTTCAAAGAATAAATTCACATTTAACAGGTAACATACGTAACTCACCAAGAATAGTAAGAAGCGAAAGAGGAAAAGACCAGAAAGAAAGCAAGAGAAATAAAACAAAGAATAGAAAAGAGTGAGAAACTGGGGAAAAGGAGGAGGGTGGTGGGGGGGAGGGCTGGGAGGTGGAGGGGCCAGGTGAGGGTAACAAGGGGTGGGGGGGTCTGGGGATCAGCTTATGTACTACCTTCTGTGGTTCCCTCAGCCGCCTCAACACTGCCCACCAGAGCACCATAGTCCTCCGAGTGCTGGAAGTCCATCCACTCCCTCCACATGGCCCAAAATTTCTCATATGAGTTGTGTAATGATGAAGTTAGATCCTCCATATACATGAGGTCATTGACCTTATTGATCCATTGAACCAGCGAGGGGGGTGCCGTGCTCCTCCATCTCTCTGGGATGCACACTCTCGCTGCCATGATGAGGAATTTCCTCAGAGATTTTTTGTATATTTTTTCAGAAGTCCCGCAGTGATGTAACAGGGCGGCAGCAGGTCCCAATTCCTCCTCTCCACCCGTCACCCGTGAAATGATATCAGACACTCCCCTCCAGAAGGGCCAGATCGCCTCACATTCCCAGAACACGTGTAGAATGTTGCCCTCTGCTGTGCCACACCGCCAGCACATGGGATCAACCGTTGGGAACATCGCATGTAACCTCGAAGGTACTCTGTACCATCTGGTTAGCAGCTTGTAGCTAGCCTCTTGAAACCTGGAGCTGATGGAGGATGTGTGCGCCAATCTGAAGACCCTTTCCCACTGTGTTGGTGTCAACTGGATTCCCAGATCCCGTTCCCACTGTGAAGCAAAAGGGGGGATTTGTTGGTCCGGGGGCGAAGATAAGAGCAAATATACTGCCGAAAGAGAATGCCGTATCGTGCCTGGTCCCATACATATTTGTTCAAACTGTGTCTTGGGTCGCTGAAAGAGGGATCTGGCTGGAAGGCTACTGAAAAAGTGTGCCAGTTGCAAGCATCTCCAATGACCAAGTGAGCTGGGATCCTGTTTAGCTGCCAATCCCTCTACCGACGGCCAGGTGTCCCGGTTTCCAAAGTCCTCTACCCGATCCACCCCGCCCCGAACCCAAGACTGAAAAACTGGATCCGCTCTGCCTGGCTCAAAGGCAGGATGGCTCAGGATTGGCGTCAAGCTCGATTGCCTGGGTAACATTTCTGATTGCACCTTCCCCGTATTACAGTATTTCACAGTTGACCCGATAGTTGGATGTGTTTTCAAGCTTGCAGGGACCTCCGAGAGCACCCATGGCAATTTGTTGAGGGGAATTGGGGAAAAGGACTGTTCAATTTGTATCCAAGCCTTTTGAGACCCGTTCCTGCACCAATCAATCATTCTAGTTAGATGACCTGCTAAATTATACCTTCTCATGTCTGGCAGCCCAATCCCCCCGCTACACTTGGTCCTGTGCAAAATAGCTCTTTTTATTCGTACCGATTTACCTGCCCAAATGAAGGAGGACTGAATGGACTCCAGAGAATTGAAAAATCCTGAGGGTATTTTGATTGGGAGCGCCTGCAGTAGATATAGAATTCTAGGTAAGATATTCATTTTGTAAATCTGGCTTCTGCCAAACCAAGAGAATAATGATTTCCCCCATCTGTCACAGTCTCGCCTAATGGAAGACAGCAGAGACGGGAAATTCTGAGAGTAGAGCAGACCGAGATCCCCAGTCAGCCGTATCCCCAGGTAATTTAGAGATTGGGATGCCCATCGGAACTTAAACGATCCCTTCAACTCTTCCACCTCTTTGGATGAGAGATTTATGTTAAGGGCCTCAGATTTCGTGAAATTTATCTTGAAATTTGATAAACTGAAGTATCTCCGGAATTCCCTCATTAAGTTGGGCAGGGAGATCTTGGGGGCTGAAACGAAAAACAGGAGATCGTCCGCATATGCAGCTACTTTGTGCGTAACATGGCCCACCCCAATACCCGCAATATCTGAGTTGGCTCGTACGTGTCTGAGGAAGGGTTCTAGCGTCAAGATGAAGATTAAGGGAGACAGCGGACATCCCTGACGGGTGCCATTAGATATTTTAAATGGGTCCGACAGAATCCCATTCACTCGGACTCTCGCCGAGGGTACCGAGTATAAAGACATGATCCAACCCATCATTCCACTTCCCAACCCCAGACACCCGAGCGTGGCTTCCATAAAGGTCCAATCCACTCTATCAAAAGCCTTTTCGGCATCAGTTGATAGCAGGAAAGAGGGTAGACCCCCACTTTTAGCTTTATATATCAAATTAATGGCCTTAACTGTATTATCACGTGCCTCACGACCCGCCATAAACCCTGCCTGATCTGGGTGGATTATTTGAGAGATCAGAGGTGCCAGCCTGCTTGCAAGGATTTTAGCAAATAATTTTGTATCCACATTCAACAGGGATATCGGGCGATAGCTAGCACATTGTGTTGGGTCTTTCCCCATCTTAGGTATTACCGTGATGTGTGCTCTCAATGAATCTGCATTGGGAGTTGAGCCCTCTGAAGCCTTAGAATTAAAGGCTGACAGGAGGTGTGGGGATATAATCTCAAGTTTTTTGTAGTATACGAGGGGGAGTCAATCAGGCCCAGGTGCCTTTCCCGATTTGGATGACCCTATTGCGTCCACCAGCTCTTGATTTGAAATTGGAGTTTCCAATGCGGCTATCTCGGAGTCTGTCAACCGCGGCATTTTTGCTTCTCTGATGTACTCTGAAATTTTACTTTTAATAGATGATTTTGACAAAGTGGGGTCATGTGTCTCTAAATTATATAAGGATGTATAGAATTTTTGGAACGTCTCCGCAATTTCTGCCGAAGAATGTAATATTGATCCCTGAGGGTGTGTAGGGGAAATTTTTGATATAAAGGTTGTCGCCTGTTGTTGTCTGAGTGCTCTCGCTAATGTCTTGCTACACTTGTTCCCGTATTCATAAAAATGTCTACGGCATCTATCGAGGACCCCTTTTGCCTTGCTGTTGAGTAGTTTCCGTAGCTCGTCCCGGACTTTGAATAAGGCTCCTCCCACCTCCGCCGAGGGCATCTGCTTATGTTGTGTTTCCAGATCTCTCAGCTGTGTTAGCAGTCTGTTGACCTCTAGTTCCCTTTCCCTCTTTCTTCTTGCCCCTTGCTGTATGAGAACCCCTCGAATAACACATTTGTGGGCCTCCCAGACCGTCGTTGGTGATGTATCCCCACCCGCGTTCAACGTAAAGTATTCAGTCAGGGAGTTCTGTACTGACTGAAGGCCTTCACGGTCCTCCAGCAGGGAAGTGTTCAGTCTCCATTGCCACTGCTGTGGAAACGGAGACTGTAGCACCATAGACAGTGCAAAGTGCATGGTCAGAGAATGTTATGCTATCTATCTGGGCTTTGGAGATCCTTTCGAGGTCTTTATGTTTTACAAAAAAGTAGTCCAATCTGGAGTATACCCCATGTGCATTTGAATAGAAAGAGTAGTCCCTGTCAGACGGGTGTAACAATCTCCATGTGTCCACGAGCTGCTGCTCATGTAATAAGTACCGCAGCCTGCGGAGGGCTGATGTAGGATGTGCAGAGGCCCCCGAGGAGGTGTCCTGAGCTGGGTTTAGAGCGATATTGAAATCCCCCCCCATAATGAGTGTCCCCTCCACGAAATCCTCCATAGTTTCAACAAATCCGGCCAGGGTATAAATTTGCCCCACATTGGGGAGATATATAGAAGCTAATGTGTAAATATGCGTAGCGATCCTGCCCTTCACCAACAATAGCCGTCCCCTGTCATCACTGCGAGAGTCCATGAATTCCCAAGGGATGGAGCGCGAGACAAGAATACTAGTACCTCGGTACTTCGGGTCCGGCGAGAAGCTATGATACGCCTCAGGGAACCAGCGTGATGTCAATTTAAATGGTTTATGTTTGCACAGATGCGTTTCTTGCAAGAAAGCAATTTGGACCCCCATTTTTTTTTAACGTATTTGCCAGGATAGACCTCTTACCCGGGCTATGTAAACCTTTCACATTCAATGTCCCACATTTCACCTCAGAGTTCCCTGGTTTATGCATGTTGGGTCAGGAACAGTGTTGAACCCCCTACAAAACACTGACCGGATACGGGAAAGTGTGGTAAGGATCGGGTGGGGGGGGGATCAAGAATCAGGTAGAAAAAAGAACTAGCAGCAGAGAAGAAAGAGCAGAGAGAGAGAAAAAAGAAAAAAAAAAAAAAAAAGCGATAAGTATTAAAAGACAGAAAATATGAACAGTAACAGCTGGCCTAAAGGAATGGCCAGTAAGTTTCACACAATAAAACTATGCAGTCTCTGAAGAACTTAGAGACCTGGTGCTCTCCAGATGGGAGAACCACCCTTGGGGTGCGTGGAAGACCAAGGGCAAAAGCTAAACAAGCTCGAGGCAGAAATGACAATATTATAGTGAACTGAAAACCCACGTCTCACCCCCCCCCGTTACACGACAGGGCAGTGAGAGGCACATTTCTTAGAAGAACAACATGTTTATCAGACTATCCATCAACATTATCAATTGAAGGGTCCATGTGAGACCCCCTTAGGGGGAGAGAGAGACAAAGAGAGGGGGTGTGAAAGGGAGAGCGAAAGAGATAGAAAAGGGGAAGAAAGGGGAGAAAAAGATAAAGAAGAGAGAGAGTGGAGGAAGAGAGAAAAAGGGGCGAAAGAGAAACGACGGAGCAGAGAGAGAGAGAAGAAAGAGAGAAAGGGACGAGAGAAAAAAGGAGGAGCAAGAAGAGAGGAGAAAGAGAGGGAAGAGAGAGAGAGAAGAAGGAGAGAAAGAGAGAAAAGGGAGGAACACAAACTGATAAAAGAGAGCATAGAGGGGGAATAATAATCTCTCCACCTCTCTCCCTGCCACCCAAGAAAAGAGACAAATACATTTCAAGTAGCAATTAACCCAATATTTAAGTTCGCGTCCGGCCTATAAGGGGCCATCCTCCCACATCTCCCGCTCCCCCCACCACAAGATAGAAAACCGCAATCAGACCCAAGTCTTCAATCTGGCTCCTCCTGGGAAGATTCTCCGGCCGGCTTGGGATCCCTGGAACTCTTCTGAGGTCTTGCACGGCGGCGTCCACCTTCTCTTCTTCTTTGGGGTAACCCGGCGGGTCTGTCCATATGTAGCCAGTTAGGGATCTCTACTGCCGGTGTATCAAGAAATTGGAAGAGACCCTCCACCTCCTCCGGCCGCTTCAGCAGATATTGGTCTCCATTGTGGCGTACTATTAGGTGAAATGGATGTCCCCATCTGTAAGATGCTCCTTTCTCTTTAATTTTTTGTAGAATAGGGAGGAGCTGACGCCTCATATACAGGGTTCTGGCTGATATGTCAGGAAAAAGCTTGATTTCAGACCCTTTGTAAGAGACGGTTCCATGGACCCATGCCTTCCTCAGTATGGCTTCTTTATCCGTGTAGTAATGCAGTCTGCACAGAACATCTCTCGGCTGTGCTGTGTCACCCGGCCCCTGGCGGAACACTCTGTGGACTCTGTCGATCACATAAGTGGAGTCCTCTGCAGCTCCCATCACTTTGTTGAAAATTAAAGTTACAGACTTAGGGAGGGCAGCTGCTGCTATCTCTTCTGGGATGCCTTTTAAACGAATATTATTTCGCCTCCCCCTGTTTTCTTGATCATCTAACAGGATGGCGACATTTTGCAGGTGTGTACTGGCTTTGGATAGAGTTTGCTGCAGTGTGTTAACTCTTTCAAATAGTGTAAACACATCATTCTCCACTGCAGTGGTGCGTGTATCCAGAGCATCAATGTCCCCTTTCACAATGGACAGAGCCCTCTCATGTGCTGCCTCCATTTTAGTAACTAGATCGTCCAGGTCATGTTTGGTGGGGAGAGCAGCCAGCAGCTGCAGGATGCGCTCTGTATCCACAGTGGAGCTTCCTGGGTTAACTCCTTGTGTGAGCTGACCTCCATTTTGGTTCCCCTGACTGTGTGGGGATTGACTGCTTTGGGAGCCTGACAACTCCTGACATGCCTGGGAGGCCCTGCATTCATTACCCCCATGCATATCTCCATCAGTGCCCAGACTCCTGCTCTCTTCACCAGCCTGGCTCATCAAGCTCTGCTGTGGGGCCTGAACTCCACCGCCCCCCTCCTTCTGAGTATTCTGTGCAGCAGCCTCACCTCCTGTATACCCCTGCACCACTGGTCTCTGTGATGAAAGCGGAGATCTCGGTCCCAGCTGATCTCTGACGGTACCGCCCTGTACCTGCACGCTATGCATCGCCACCGTCACTTCTGTCCCGCTGCCACCACTGACGGCTGCTGTTGCTGCAGGCCCCTGCCTCATGGATGCAGGTGCCATTACTGGAGCAGGCCTGGAGACCGGAGAGAGCTTCCCCCCTTTGAACAGACGATCCACTGCTGCGCTGCTGCTTCTCAGGGGTGGTGGTCCGGTCTGTGGTGCTGTGCCTCTCTTCCCCGGCATGTTAGAGAGTGCCAGGTGGGTTTTGCTATGTTATTTGCCACCTCAGCTTGCAAGAGCTCCTACAGAGCACGTCTGCCTGCCATCAAGCTCAAGCCACGCCCCCTAATCATGATGTTTAATCAGCATCTTGATATGCCACACGTGTGAGGCGGATGAATTATGTCAGCATAGAAGTGCTCAGTAACACAGATTAAGACACGTTTGTGACAATATTCGAGAGAAAAAGGCCTTTCATGTACATACACAAAAGTCCTAGATCTTTGAGTTTAGCTCATGAATCATGGGAGAAAAAAAAAGTTTTTCTTTTAAGTGTGTGTGTGTGTGTGTGTGTGTGTGTGTGTGTGTGTGTAGTATGTATTTAGTTTCTGAAAATTAGAAATGGTCAAAATAACAAAAACAATGCATTGCTTTCAGACCTCAAATAATGCAAAGAAAACAAGTTCATAATCAGAAACAACAATACTAATGTTTTAACTCAGGAAGAGTTCAGAAATCAATATTTTGTGGAATAACCATGATTTTTAATCACAGCTTTCATGCCTCTTGACATACTTTCCGCCAGTCTTTCACATTACTTTTGGGTGACCTTATGCCACTCCTGGCACAAAAATGTAAGCAGTTCTACTTTGATGGCTTGTGACTATCCATTACGTTCTAGAGGTTTTCAATGGAATTCAGGTCTGGTGATTGGGCTGGCTATGACAGGGTTTTGACGTGGTGGTCTTTCATCCACACATTGACCTAGCTGTGTGGCATGGTGCATTGTCCTGGTGGAAAAAACAGTCCTCAGACTTGGGGAACATTGCCTGAGCAGAAGCAAGCAACTGATTTTCCAGGATAACCTTGTATGCGGCTTGATTCATATGTCCTTTGCAAAGATGTTTGTTGAATTTTCTTTACCTAATTTTCAGCTTAGCCAAACATCTGGTCGTCTAATGGTTAGACAGAGACCTGGAGAGGTGTACAAGCCACAGTAGTTTGCACCGACTGTGATATTTGGTGGAGTATCGGCGATGAACTGGGGATGCTTCAGCAAGGCTGGAATTGGGCAGATTAAACTTTGCAAAGGATGTATGAATCAAGCCGCATACAAGGTTATCCTGGAAAAACAGGTGCTTGCTTCTGCTCAGGCAATGTTCCCCAACTCTGAGGACTGTTTTTTCCAGCAGGACTGTGCACCATACCATTATCATTTTTTTTGTTATTTTGACCATTCCTCATTTTCAGAAAATAAATTACAAAATTTATTGAATTCAGAGACCTGTTGTCAGTAGTTTATAGATTAAAAGAACAATTTACATTTAACTCAAAAATATACCTATAAAGAGAAAATTCTGAAAAACTGAAAATTTGGAAGTGGTCTTTTTTTTTTTTTTTAATCATTGAATTGGGTGCCCCATGACAGAATCCCTACAGACCCTTTTAGAATCAATACAGCCAGACTCAGCTGGTGCTCAGCATGTAAGGAGTCTGGCCATTATTTTAGCTGTTGTGCTAATATGACACAGTAGAACAACAACATTGAAAAGCATTGGTGTGAAATTATTTTCATATTTAGCAGTAATAACCATAAATGTCTTTGAATTTTTGCCATATGAAGTGAACAAATAGTCTAAGTTGCATGAGGCTATTTAGTGATGTTTGTATTAGGTCATCTACTTTGTACGCTATATCATTAAACCTATTTGCTGATGGCGGGTATCATTATCATGTTACTTCTGAAAGAAAAATTGTATCTTGATTGATGGATTCAATCACTAGGTCACGACCTCTGCACTCGCAACAAATTTGACGATGAATAATTGGCATGATATGCTTATTTGGTGGCTTTGTCCTAAACTGACACCATGGTAGCAATTGTCTGAGTGCTGCTGGGCATCTTTGTGACGGAAAATTATTTTGACATGTTTTTTCATCAAATTCCGCATATGTTTTTGAACAAAGTTGTTTTTTATTAGATGTTAGTTTTTCATGCCTACCTTATTAGAATTTTATTTCATATTTCTCAATACTTTTTAATCAATTTAATTTCACTATTCTTAAGATCTTCGTGTCCTTTCATTGGATAACAAAACCTTATTTGCAGACGCCGTAAACCTTCACCACTCTCTGCCTTCTATCCGCTAAGAAGTGGATACAAATGTATCAAGTCAAGGCAATAAATTCTTAACTGAAATCACTCTTCTGTCTTTACTCATCTTTTCGATTCCTCAAGGATTCTGTGCTGATTTTCTGGCAGTCTTCATGATCTTTATTTACAGCCTGCCAACGTGTGACAGCCACAGTGGTCATGTGTTATCCTCCTGGCATCATGACCCTACACTGAGTACTATCCAATGCGGACAACTTGTGACTGCTGCTGAGAAAGGATGATAGAAGTGTGTAGGGTTTAGTTGTTTTTTTTTAAAAAGGTGGCTAACCTCTTACTATGGGTGAAATTGTAATTGCAATTTTTGGTACTCTGTAAGCAGTTTAATTAGTATATGGCAACGGAAAGTAATCACTTTTAGATGCTTAAAGGGACTCTGTCAACCGATTTCTGCAATGTAACCTGAAGGCAGCATGCTGCAATAGTTAAATCCCAGATTTCAGCCCTGCTTCTGTTATCTTAAGGCCCCTTTACACACTGAGACTTTCAGCGATCCCACCAGCGATTCCAACCTGGCCGGGATCGCTACAAAGTCTCTGGTGAGTTTCTGGTGAGCTGTCAAACAGGCAAACCTGGCCAACGACGCAACAGCGATCCGGACCTGCAGAACGACCTAGCTAGTCAAACACTGGAAACGAGTAATGTGTCACAATATCTGTCAATCACTATTCTCTGTCAGTCGGTCTCTCCCTCTCGGTCTCTATTCTCTCTCTGTCGGTCCGTCACTGTCGCTGTCCCTCTCTCACAGTCTGTCGGTCATTTTCCCCTCCTCTCTCATACTCACCGATCCCCGACGCGGCGCTGCACTGCACGGCATTCACACTGCTGCGGCGGCTTTTACTATTTTGAAAAAGCCGGCCGCTCATTAAACAATTTCGTATTCCCTACTTTCCCCGCCCACAGGCGCCTATGATTGGTTGCAGTGAGACACGCCCCCACGCTGAGTGACAGGTGAGATAAATAATTAATTAAAAAAAACCGCGTGCGGTCCCCCCCCAATTTTAATACCAGCCAGATAAAGCCATACGGCTGAAGGCTGGTATTCTCAGGATGGGGAGCTCCACGTTATGGGGAGCCCCCCAGCCTAACAATATCAGTCAGCAGCCGCCCAGAATTGCCGCATACATTATATGCGACAGTTCTGGGACTGTACCCGGCTCTTCCCGATTTGCCCTGGTGCGTTGGCAAATCGGGGTAATAAGGAGTTAATGGCAGCCCATAGCTGCCAATAAGTCCTAGATTAATCATGTCAGGTGTCTCCACGAGATACCCTCCATGATTAATCTGTAAGTTACAGTAAATAAACACACACAACTGAAAAAATCATTTATTAGAAATAGAAAACACAAACACCAATTTAATCAGCCCCAAAAAGCCCTCTTTGTCCGGCGTAATCCACGGACCTCCAGCGTCGCATCCAGCTCTGCTGCATGCAGGTGACAGGAGCAGCAGAATACACAGCCGCTCCGGTCACCTCCACGCAGCTAATGAAGGCAATAGCGCGATCGGCTGAGCTGTCACTGAGGTTACCCGCGGCCACCGCTGCATCCACCGCTGGATCCAGTGACAGCAGGTAACCTCGGTGACAGCTCAGCCGATCGCAAGGCTGTCTTCATTAGCTGCGTGGAGGTGACAGTTGCGGCGGTGTATTCTCCTGCTCCTGTCACCTCCATGCAGCACAGCTGGAAGCGACGCTGGAGGTCCGTGGATTACGCCGGACAAGGAGGGCTTTTTGGGGCTTATTAAATTGGTGATGAGGGAATGTGTTTGTGTTTTTTATTTCTAATAAAGGATTTTTTCAGGTGTGTGTGTTTATTTACTGTAATTTACAGATTAATCATGGAAGGTATCTCGGGGAGACGCCTGACATGATTAATCTAGGACTTATTGGCAGCTATGGGCTGCCAATAACTCCTTATTACCCCGATTTGCCCTGGTGCGTTGGCAAATCGGGGTAATAAGGAGTTATTGGCAGCCCATAGCTGCCAATAAGTCCTAGATTAATCATGTCAGGCGTCTCCCCGAGATACCTTCCATGATTAATCTGTAAATTACAGTAAATAAACACACACACACGAAAAAATCCTGAAGAGCCGGGTACAGTCCCAGAACTGTCCGATATAATGTATGCGGCAATTCTGGGCGGCTGCTGACTGATATTGTTAGGCTGGGGGGCTCCCCATAACGTGGAGCTCCCCATCCTGAGAATACCAGCCTTCAGCCGTATGGCTTTATCTGGCTGGTATTAAAATTAAGGGGACCGCACGCCGTTTTTTTTAATTATTTAATTATTTATTTCACTGCACAGTATAGACACGCCCACCGGCTGCTGTGATTGGGTGCAGTGAGACACCTGTCACTCAGCGTGGGGGTGTGTCTCACTGCAAGCAATCATAGGCGCCTGTGGGCGGGGAATGTAGGGAATACGAAATTGTTTGAGCGGCCGGCTTTTTCAAAAGAGGAAAAGCCGCCGCAGCAGTGTGAATTCCGTGCAGTGCCGCGCCGGGGATCGGTGAGTATGCGAGAGGAGGGGAAAATGACCGACAGACTGTGAGAGAGGGACAGAGATAGTGACGGACCGACAGAGAGAGAATAGAGACCGAGAGGGAGAGACCGACTGACAGAGAATAGTGATTGACAGATATTGTGACACATCACTCGTTTCCAGTGTTTTAAGTCCCCTTAACAAAGGACCAAAGAATGGTCCTGAACGATTTGTAGCGATCAGCAACTTCACAGCAGGGGCCAGGTCGCTGATGTGTTTCACACACTGCAATGTCGCTGGGGAGGTTGCTATTACGTCACAAAACCGGTGACGTTACAGCGATGTCGTTTGAGATGTTGCAGTGTGTAAAGCCACCTTTTAGTCCTTTTTTTTTTTTTTTTTCCTGCAATTTTAGTTTAAGCTTCTTATGTTTATCATTAGTGGGTCTCAGCAACTTGTGAGCACTAGTCCGTCTCCACCCCATCTGTGATTAGCAGCTTCTGTTTATGGAAATGTTTACTGAAAGCTTGGTTTGGGCAGAGGCAGCTGTATGGGGTCTGCTACATGCAAAATCTCAAATCTTTCGGTGTGTCAGAATGGTTGCAGTTATTAATCTAAGTGATACATCTTTGAACTCATGGCCTCTTTGCCTACATCATGCTGCTCTCAGATGAGGTAGCAAAATCCTTCTGACAGATTCCCCTTAATGCTATGTTTCATAAACGTGAACAAAATTTTTATTAATAAAGATACTTATAGAAGATAGATAAGGAGATGACAACTGCTAAGTCTTCTGTTCCTTCATGGCCCTCTGTCTAATTCCACGCTGATGAAGTGCTGAGTAATCCAGGACTGTTTGCTAGGGAGTCAAGACACTTGACATCTATATTTAAGACTTTCACATTTCCAATCTTTCACTTTCACAAATCTTGGCCTGTTGTATTAAAAACATTTTTCTAAATCTAAATTTGGTTAGGGAGTCATGTATGAGAAGTGGTTAAAAAGATGACAGAATTTGAGCAGAAAAAAAATTATTAGGCTTGAGATATATGTATTAAAGGGAACCAGTCAGCAGAAATTTCGCCTTAAACCTAACAGATTCCCCCTCTGCAGCTCCTGGGCTGCATTCTAGAAAGGTCCCTGTTATTATAGTGCCCCCTTTCTGACCCAAAAAAAGAGTTTATATCAAGGTACCTATTTGGCTTCTGATTCTCTAAATGTGTCACGGGGGCGGGCTGCCTGATGGCCGTTAGTCTGCCCCCTGGTCCTGTATGCCGCCCCCATCGCCGATTTCCATACTTTTGGACGCCGCCCACTGCTCCAGCCATCCCCGCGCATGCCCAGTGCCAGTCTCACGGGACTGAGCAGTGTGACTGCTGGTGACGTGTGCGCAGGCAAGTGATTATGGGCGGTGCTGTGACTGTTATCAGCAAGTACCCGCCCATAATCTCGTGAGCGCGCAAACCTCTCCAGCGTCACACTGTGCTCAGTGTAGATGCTAGACTGTATGGGCTGCTTCCAGGGATGACATCCCTTTGTCACGTGATAGTATTTTGAACACGCCCCTATCACGTGACAAAGGGACGTCATCCCTGGAAGCAGCCCATACAGTCTAGCATCTACACTGAGCACAGTGTGACGCTGGAGAGGTTTGCGCGCTCACGAGATTATGGGCGGGTACTTGCTGATAACAGTCACAGTCCCGCCCATAATCACTTGCCTGCGCACACGTCACCAGCAGTCACAGTGCTCAGTCCCGTGAGACTGGCACTGGGCATGCGCGGGGATGGCTGGAGCAGTGGGCGGCGTCCAGAAGTATAGAAATCGGCGATGGGGGCGGCATACAGGAACAGGGGGCAGACTAACGGCCATCAGGCAGCCCGCCCCCGTGACACATTTAGAGAATCAGAAGCCAAATAGGTACCTTGATATAAACTCTTTTTTTGGGTCAGAAAGGGGGCACTATAATAACAGAGACCTTTCTAGAATGCAGCCCAGGAGCTGCAGAGGGGGAATCTGTTAGGTTTAAGGCGAAATTTCTGCTGACAGGTTCCCTTTAATATTCATAGTTGCCTTCCAGGTCGTAAACATTTTCATGTGCCATTATTACCATGCTTTATAGTCTTTAGCTATCTTTTAGAATGTACCGTATTATGTCCGTGTGAATACAATTCAGAATACTCAGAACTGGAAACAAGATGTTTGTTAATGCGGTAGCTGAGAATTAATTGAAATTACTAATACTCTAATTAAACAGAGTGCTGCAAGAAACTTGGCAACTTAGTACGCTGCCATGAATGTTCCCAGGTTCGTTAACTATTTTCTTAGCAGGTCAAATTTTGGAATTTTTGGAATATACTGCCTGTTTTTAGAGAAGTAGAAACGTGTATTTTCGGTGTACTTGTTTGTTGACCTGATGTTTTTGAAGGTGTTGATACTAATTAGTTTAGCACACCAAACATTTGGAACCAAAAATTGATTTTTTTTTTTTTTTGGAGGGATCCATTTCATAACTATCAGAATATAAATTCTTACAATGTCAGATTATAACAGGAGGCTACGCATACCCAGAATTAATTGCATGATGGTAAAGTAGTATGTGATACTAGACTCAAGTTACTTAAGACCCCCATACACATTAGACTAATGTAAGCTGAACCCTTCAATATAGATGGGTTTGGCAGATACTCTATGTATGGGGGTGCCAGCTGAATGATATTCGGGAAAGATTTTGATCGTGCATGTCCAGTTTCGGACTGGCGATAGCAATGGTCTCCTTGAGCTAAGACGGCGGCTTTCTCATAGAGAATTCATGAGCGCTTGGCAAAACAAGCGTTCTTCTATGTGAGTGTCGGCTGAGATGGCTGTTGGCCTGAACTAAGGTCTAAAGCACAGTTTCTCTGACAGCCATATAATGTGTATGGCTAGCTTTTGACTGGCCTAAATTTGTCCATGAAATACTTCTTCCCCCTCAACAAAAAACTACCCACCCAAAAGATTTTTTTTTGGTTTTTTTTCCGCGCTTAACTACTTTCGCTTTCTGCTCTGCATCCCAATAAAACATTTACAGGTATATTTGGTTACATTTAGGTAGACGTGCTTCCTACAATGATGATTTGATGGTCCACATAAACTATCCAATCAGCCGATTTGCACTCATCTGTTCGTACTAGTTCTCATTGAGGCTGGGGTTACACAGTGACATGTCATACAACAGCAATTCTCAATTTGTGGCTATTTTAGTGCTGCAAATCACAACCGCAAGCCACTTGCATTGAAGTCTAGCAACGAGTCCCTTGTGATTTTCAATCACAATATGGCCACTTTCAGACGTCCGTGTTTCAAGTATGTGTGACATATGTTTTTAACACTGATGCCACACGTACCCATGTTATTCTCTGGAGTTACTCACATGGCCGTGTTTTCACACGGACTGGGTGACCCCTCGTGGCCCCCTACGTACACACGGGAACATGTCAGTTTTTTCTCTGGCAGCACAGGTGTCACACGGATCACACACTGATGTGATCCGTGTGACATTAATGTGACACGTACCGGAGAAAACACGTGTCTTTGAAATAAAAAGATTTTCTATATTTTTCCTGTATCCAGCGCTGGTTTTTTTTTTTATTTTTGGCTCTGCTGTCTCCTGCTTCTGACCCCCGCTCATTATATTCATTGATTATTCACTGCACTGAGGACCTGGAAGCCGGAGTATCGCGGGGACAGGTGAGTATCCAGCAAGCATTGTGTGTGTGCGCAGTGACGTCCAGGAGGTCATTGGAGTTCCCAATGAACTCTGATGTACCCGTGAAGTCACCGTGGTGACACCCGCTCTAACACGGGGGTGTCAACAGAGTTCATTGGGAACTCCAATAACCACCTGGATGTCACTGTACACACTACTTTCTGGATACTCACCTGTCCCCAATGCTGTCCCTGCACAATGCTCCAGCTTCCAGCTCCTCAGTGCAGTGAATCAATGAGCATAATGAGCGGCAGTCAGAAACTGGATACAGCAGAGCCGAAGAAAACAGCGCTGGATACAGGTGAACATAGCAAATCTTTTTATTTCAAAGACCCGTGTTTAGTCCTGTACATGTCACACGTATGCAAACACAGATGTCACACGTGTGACATACGTATGACTACCGATGCGTGTGGCTTGTACCTGATTAAACACGGATGTCTGAAAGGGGCCTAAGACAGTGTAGGAAATCTGTAGATGTGATGTTGCAATGATAGGCTAACTTTATGGGGTCCTTAGTATTTGTGGTGGTAAAGAACAACATACCGTATTTCTTTCAACTTTTTTTTGTTCCCTCCTCAGTTTTATTTTGTTTCCAAATCCGTGTAAAGTCTTCATAGTGTTCCTGCAGTGGCGCTTTGGTTTCCATGACCGGACAAGGTTACATATGGCAAGCAATAGCTTTTTTTTACTTGGCTCTAGATGAATGTATAAAAAAACCTTTAGAAACACTCGGTGGTCTTGTAAAATTTCAGAAACCTTTAAGCCACAAATCCCTCTTATTTAGCAGGGCACACAGCCAAAATAAGATGCTGTCCGATAACGTCCTTCTGCCTCGTATTGAAGACCACAGCATTAACATGAATGAGTACAACTTGTTAGGAAGATGATGGTTCTGGGGTAACGGCCATTAACCTGGACGTCAGACATTAAAATCTACAATTTAGGCCTTACCCACTAACTGCTAATAGAATATTTGGTGTTCTTTACTGTGTCCTTACTTTCTGAATCTCCGTATATTTCTGAGATTTATTTCTGTAGGACAGGAGAAATTGGTGATGAGGGATGTTATGCCCAACATTTTTTTACAGCTTAATCTCCTCTCTGCAGTTGTTATTCTCAGGGGGAATAAAGGAAAACTATATTTTCGCTTCTCTGAGAGAGTTACATTTATTTTGGCCACTTTCTCTTTAGAGTAGATAAAATCCTGCAAGTAAAACATGACAGCGCCAGCCAACCCAAACAAAGTCCTCAAAGTGATGTACTGTGCTTGATTTATCACTGCCAAGCCCAGAGGTACTTTTACTTCTAGTGACAATAAATGTCCAGGAAAAAAGGGAGAAAATTATTTTATGCCATGTCCTTCACACAGAACACGTCTCTTGAAAGTGTCACTATGGGACACACTCATAATATCGCTAATGCTTTATTTTTTGAGGAACTTGAATTCTGTGCCTGGCATCCCAATGAAAAGGGTAGAAGAAAGCTCTGACTGTCGGCCAAATTGCTTTGCTGAGAGCCCTTTCTGTCAAAGGCTGGTTGAGCAGAATACAATAGTACCTACAATGCTCCTTTTAATGATGTTTTTTGCTAGACACCAGGCCCTGTATGCACCCCCCCCCATCTTCCAAAGTCTGCTTAAAGGGAAGGTGTCATCAAAACAATATTTTTTTCAATAACTGAAAAAATATAAAGTATTCATGTTTTAATGTTTTATGTTTAAAATATATTATTTGTTTTTAATTCAGATAAATTAAAGTTTTTTGTTTTTTTAAAGTTTGAAATTTTCCACTGTTAAACACTAGGGGGAGCAGCTGCTGAAATCCTACAAAAATTCTACTATATAAACAGCTCACATTACAACTGCAGTAAAAGTGGGCAAAATCTGCTCTCCTGTGTGTGATGTCACCTCCCCTCCCAATCTGGTTGTTTCCAAAAGGATAAGAGAGAATGAAGTTTAGGATCACAATGTGGAGCCATTTTGTTGGCCGCAAAGTGATTATATGTCTAAAGTGTCACCGAGGACAGCTGCATAGTGCTCCGCTATCTCTCTATACCCTGCTGCTGGCTGTCTCCCTCTCTATGCCCTGCTGCTGGCTGTCTCCCTCCCTATGCCCCGCAGCTGGCTGTCTCCCTATGCCTCACTGTATCCCGCGCCCCCATATACTGTGCTGCCGGCCAGGATCGGAGATCTGAGATGACATATGCGGTGAGGAGGGGTGATCCGTAGTGCAGTGCCTCTCAGGCTGCAGATCACCGCTCCCAGCCGCATGCACTCACCTCAGACCTGCGCTCCCAGCAGGATGTCCAGTCATCAATCACAGTACGAGCAGCGGACGGAGGCCTGAGGTGAGCACACGTGGGGGAAGGGGGTGAGCGGCGGTGGTGTAAGCAGCGGAGCGGGAGGGGGGCTGAATGGCGGAGCGGGATGGGGGCTGAACAGCAGAGTGGGAGAGCAGAACGCCAGGATCACTGACTGTGCAATCACCGTTGCCTGGCGACGGTACTCACCCCATCCATCTCGGCGGGTGACAGAGTGGAGCACACAGCATACACCATGTGCTCCACAAAAATGGCGCTGATCTCCTCCCTCTGCTGTTATCTGGACAGCCCAGGGGGCACGTCCATTTCACAGCAGACTCCTTCTCTAATGTTACAATATAGGGTTGGAATCTGACCACTGTCTTCTATGCCCAGGGGCCTGCCATAAAAGGAGGTGAGTAACTGTCGTCACAAACACCAAATCCAAGATGGCAGCCCCCAGTGCTTCAGTAAGACTAGAATTAAATAAAACTAAATAAACAGTGATTTTAATTTTCTATTAATACTTGATTTCATAATCACTATTATTAATACAAAAATAAAAAACCGCGACACCCTTCCTTTAAAGAGGTTGTCTTATGTTGACAACTTTTTCCTATGCACTGTCCATATAAAAGGGTAAATGTTGTTTTGGTTGGTTTTTTTTCGTGGTTTTTTTTTTTTTTTTTTTTTTTTTTTTTAAACTAACAAAGGAGGGAACACTCTCTGAGCCGATACGGAGAGCTGCTGTATGTATGTGGTTCCTTTTGAAACATAATTTCATTACTAGGTCAGTTGTTCATCTAGATCAGTGTTCCCACAATTCTAGTCCTCAAGAGCAACCAACATGTCATACGTTCATGGTTACCTTAGTATATTACCCAGGTGAGAAGTCAATCACCTTTGCAAAACTAAGGAAATGCCGACAACTTGATCTGTTGGGGGCTTTTTAGGGCTGGATTTTGGGAACACTTATATAGATACTTAAGATGTATCGCTACATATGACATACAAGGCTGAGTGCAGCATTCCCCAGCAAAATCTGCTATTTGCATGGGAACAAGTGGAATCCACTAATCACCCCCTTGGGATACCATTTAAGTTGGCTGCATAGTGAGCTCCTTAGTAACTATTTGTTGATCTTTTGGGGACAAAAAAAAGAAATCACCACTCTTCAGTTACTCAAATGTTGCCCCCCCTATCATAAACACCATCTATTGACTTTACCTTTTCCTTGCCCCTTGTTATTTTTTTTTTAATTTAAAGGGAACCAATCATCAAGATTTTCGTATATAAGCTAAAGCCAGTGTTATAGGCTGCTTATTTAGTAAGTAAACTTTAAAAAATCGTCAGGTTCTTGACTGACAATTGCAACTGAGCAGATAATATCGGAGTGGGTATTCATATGGATTCCCGCCCCCCCCCCTGTTGTTCCTCCCTCTCTCTCTTCTCTCTGGTAAGTATTAAACAAACGATTCACTTTGAAGGACCTGTGTGAGGTCTTACCCATGGGACTTGGAATTCAGCTTTGTTGGCTGAGGTCCCGCCCCTTCTGGTCACATGGGTATGACCTTACACAGGTCCTGCAACAAAGTGAATCGTTTGTATAATACTTACCATAGAGAACAGAGAGAGGGAGAAACAGGCAGGGGGGCGGGAATCCATATGAATACCCACCCAGATATTATCTGCTCAGTTGCAATTGTCAGTCAAGAACCTGACGATTTTTTTAAAGTTTGCTTTCTTGGATTTGAAAGCCTAAACATCCGAGCTGACCACTAATGGTATGTATAGAATCAGCCTGATAGTGCCAGTATAGCACTGGCTTTAGCTTATATCCGAAAATCCTGATGAATAGTTCCCTTTAAGTTTATAGTGATACAATTACAAATTTTACTTTAGTAGGGCTAAAATTTGCTCCCAAATATGACTTGGTCCCCACATAGCTTTCTCATGAGCCAGATCAGACACCCCCATACTTTTCACTGACGAGGGGCAAGCACCCCGAAACACCGTGTCTGCAAATTGGGATTCTGATCTGGCTTATATATCCTGAGTCATATTGCAAAGGATTGTTGAAAATCCACTTGTGACTTTTAGGATCGCTACTTCCAATAGGTGGCGCTGTGCTAGAGTTTGTCTCCTTTACTGGAGAGACAATTTGAAAGGAACTGTGTTTCTTAGGTTCCGAGGTCGATCTAGTTATGTTATAAGTAGTGATGAGCGAGCATGCTTGTCACTACTCGGTACTCGCACGAGTATCACTGTACTCGGGCTGCTCGGCGGGGACCGAGTAATCTCGCGATACTCGTGCTTTACTCGTGGTCTTCATTTCTGCATGTTGGCGCTCTTTTGAGAGCCAGCCCTCATGCAGGGATTGGCTGGCAGACCACTGCAATGCCACAGCCCTGTTAGTTGTGGAATTGCAGTGATTGGCCGGCCTGCACAGCGTCACCGAGCCTTTATATAGGCCGGCGCGCTGTGCTCTGCTCACAGCTATTCTGACAGTGAGTGTAGGGAGAGTGTCGCTGATTCAGGGAAAGCTTTGCGGCCCTTTATAGCTTTTTCAGTTGCAGGGCTGCAAACAGTGTGACCAAAAGTCCTTCTCAGGACTATTCTAGTTGTATACAGGCAGGCAGGGTATAGCCAGGTCGGCGTACAGTAGCAGAGTCCTTCTCAGGACTATTGTTGCTATATACAGGCAGGGTATAGCCAGGTCTGAATACAGGCTAGTGACCAAAAGAGTCCTTGTCAGGACTATTGTAGCAGTATACAGGCAGGCAGGCAGGCAGGGTAGTGGTGACCGTATACCAGCCTTCATATCTGGGGCTGGTGTACACAGTGTAAAACAGTCCAGATAGTGTCAGACTTGTCTGTACTGTAATTGTCGCTCCCCAAAAAAACCTGTTAGGTTATTATTGCGTCCGTGCTTGGTTTTTAAAACCGCACGTGTGTGCCTGTTGGTGGCAGCGTACAGGTGCACTGGTGTGCGTTTTTACCAAACTATTATATAACGCACAAGTGTAGTGTATAATACACGTCAGTCAGCAGTGGCTGATAGTGTCAGAGTTCTTAATTTTTGCTCCTAAAACCTGTGTTAGGTTATTATTGCGTCCGTGCTTGGTTTTTAAAACCGCACGTGTGTGCCTGTTGGTGGCAGCGTACAGGTGCACTGGTGTGCGTTTTTACCAAACTATTATATAACGCACAAGTGTAGTGTATAATACACGTCAGTCAGCAGTGGCTGATAGTGTCAGAGTTCTTAATTTTTGCTCCTAAAACCTGTGTTAGGTTATTATTGCGTCCGTGCTTGGTTTTTAAAACCGCACGTGTGTGCCTGTTGGTGGCAGCGTACAGGTGCACTGGTGTGCGTTTTTACCAAACTATTATATAACGCACAAGTGTAGTGTATAATACACGTCAGTCAGCAGTGGCTGATAGTGTCAGAGTTCTTAATTTTTGCTCCTAAAACCTGTGTTAGGTTATTATTGCGTCCGTGCTTGGTTTTTAAAACCGCACGTGTGTGCCTGTTGGTGGCAGCGTACAGGTGCACTGGTGTGCGTTTTTACCAAACTATTATATAACGCACAAGTGTAGTGTATAATACACGTCAGTCAGCAGTGGCTGATAGTGTCAGAGTTCTTAATTTTTGCTCCTAAAACCTGTGTTAGGTTATTATTGCGTCCGTGCTTGGTTTTTAAAACCGCACGTGTGTGCCTGTTGGTGGCAGCGTACAGGTGCACTGGTGTGCGTTTTTACCAAACTATTATATAACGCACAAGTGTAGTGTATAATACACGTCAGTCAGCAGTGGCTGATAGTGTCAGAGTTCTTAATTTTTGCTCCTAAAACCTGTGTTAGGTTATTATTGCGTCCGTGCTTGGTTTTTAAAACCGCACGTGTGTGCCTGTTGGTGGCAGCGTACAGGTGCACTGGTGTGCGTTTTTACCAAACTATTATATAACGCACAAGTGTAGTGTATAATACACGTCAGTCAGCAGTGGCTGATAGTGTCAGAGTTCTTAATTTTTGCTCCTAAAACCTGTGTTAGGTTCTTAGTGCGTCCGTGCTTGCATTTAAAAACCGCACGTGTGTGCCTGTCGGTGGCAGCGTACAGGTGCACTTGTGTGCAATTTCCAGAAACTTTGATATAACGCACAAGTAGTGAATATACACGTCAGCAGTGCACAGCATTGCAAAATGCGCAAGGGCATTGGCAAGGAACAAGGAAGTGGACGTGATGGTGGTGCAGGCAGAGGCCGAGGTCGTGGGCAAGCTCTAATTTCGCCACAACAAAGGGCCACATCTAGTCGCTCGCACGTCCTGTCCCAAATTCTTGGGGACCGCAGCAGTACACCGCTCTTGAACCAAGACCAGTGTCAACAGGTTGTTAGTTGGATAGCGGATAATGCTTCCAGTCAGATTGGCACCACCACAAACACTCTGTCTTCCACACGGTCAAGTGTCAGTAGCCGTGATACTGCACCGCACATTTCTGAACCTGATCCTCCTTCCTACCACCAGGCTGAGTACACGTCCTCCTCGGACATTAATGATCCCACACTTGGACACTCGGAAGAGCTGTTCACGTTTCCATTCACACATTCTGGCCTCTCGCCAGCTCATATTGAAGTGGGTCATGAGGAGATCGTCTGTACAGATGGCCAAATATTTGAGCAGCCACGTTCTCACGAAGTTGGCAACGTGTCTCAACAAGTGGTGGACGATGATGAGACACAATTGTCAGCAAGTCAGGAGGAGGAGCAGGGTGCGGAAGAGGAAGACGACGTGGTGGATGATCCAGTAACTGACCCAACCTGGCAGGAGGATATGCAGAGCGAGGACAGCAGTGCACAGGGGGAGGGAGGCGTAGCATCACAACAGGCAGTAAGAAGCAGGGTGGTGGCCCCAGGCAGAAGTCAGGCAACCGTTCCCCGGAACAACACGACGACACAAGGTGCCTGTACAAATGTTAGGTCTTCACGAGTCTGGCAGTTTTTTAAGTTGGATCCAGATGATTCAAAAAAGGCCATTTGCAACACCTGCCGTGCCAGCATCAGCAGGGGTACCAAAACTAGCAGCCTGACCACCACCAGCATGATCAGGCACATGTCAGCCAAGCACCCGACTTTGTGGGAAGTACAACAGAGTCGAGGAGCAGTGCTTGCTGATGTCACTGCTACGTCTTCGCTGGTTGTGCATGCGAGCCAATCCTCTGTCCATGCTGCCTGCGAACAAGCCTCCTCCACTCCTGCACCTGCAGTTGCCTACGCAGAAAGAACACCATCATCAAGCACGTCCTTGTCCCAGCGCAGCGTTCAGTTATCCATTCAGCAAACCTTTGAACGCAGGCGCAAATACACTGCCAACACCCCACATGCCACAGTTCTAAATGCTAACATTTCGCGACTGCTTGCCCTGGAAATGTTGCCTTTTAGGCTGGTGGAGACAGAAGCATTCCGTGACCTGATGGCGGCAGCTGTCCCACGTTACTCGGTCCCCAGCCGCCACTATTTCTCCCGGTGTGCCGTCCCCGCGTTGCATAACCACGTGTCACAAAACATCACACGTGCCCTGAACAACGCTGTTTCACCCAAGGTCCACCTAACCACAGACACGTGGACAAGTGCTTGTGGGCAAGGCCGCTACATCTCGTTGACGGCACACTGGGTTAATATTGTGGAAGCTGGGACCCAGTCTGAGCGAGGGACGGAACACGTCCTTCCCACACCAAGGTTTGCAGGCCCTACCTCAGTCAGTGTTTCACCCACACTCTACAGCTCCGGAATGTCATGCTCTTCAGCCTCCTCCTCCTCCTGCGCATCCTCATCCACTGTGCCCTCCACACCAGTCACAAGCTGGAAGCACTGCAGCACTGCCTCGGCGAAGCGGCAACAGGCTGTGCTGAAGCTAATCTGCATAGGTGACAAACCCCACAATGCAGAAGAGCTGTGGACAGCTCTGAAACAGCAGGCAGATCACTGGCTCACACCTCTGAACCTAAAGCCAGGAAAGGTCGTTTGTGACAATGGCCGGAACCTGGTGGCGGCTTTGAGGCGAGGCCAGCTGACACATGTTCCATGCGTGGCCCATGTGCTCAACCTCGTGGTTCAGCGGTTTATAAAGTCATACCCAGAGCTGTCTGATCTGCTGGTAAAAGTTCGCCGCCTGTCTGCACATTTTCGAAAGTCACCTACTGCTTCAGCCGGCCTTGCCGGCTTTCAGCGCCGTTTGCATCTTCCGGCTCACAGACTGGTGTGTGATGTCCCCACGCGTTGGAATTCAACTCTGCACATGTTGGTCAGGATATGTGAGCAGAAGAGGGCAGTTGTTGAGTACCTGCATCACCTAAGCCGTCGGGAAATGGGTCAAACTCCACACATAACACCTGAGGAGTGGAGATGGATGTCAGACCTATGTACCATCCTCCAAAACTTTGAGGACTCCACCAAGATGGTGAGTGGTGATGACGCCATTATTAGCGTCACCATACCGCTACTCTGCCTTCTAAAACGGTCCCTGCTGAAAAACAAACATGATGCATTGCAGGCGGAGCGCGATGAGTTGCAGCAAGAAACAGTAGTGGGTGTGGGTGATAACACACAGCCCAGCCTCGTCTCATCACAACGTGCAGTGGAGGACTATGACGAGGAGGAGGATGAAGACATGGAGCAACTCTCCGGCCAAATTGAGGATATGACATGCACACCAGTCATATCCTCGATTCAGCGTGGCTGGCCAGAGGACAGGGTAGATGAGGAGGAGGAGGAGGAGGAGGAGGAGGAGGACAGCATGTTCAGTCATCTTGTTGGTCAGGCTACTGAAGTCCTGGCTGTTAAGAGTCTGGCGCACATGGCTGACTTTATGGTAAGCTGCCTGTCTCGTGACCCTCGCGTTAAGAACATCTTGGCCGACAATCATTACTGGTTGGTAACACTGTTAGACCCACGCTACAAGGAGAACTTTTTGTCTCTTATTCCCGTGGAGGAGAGGTCAACCAAAATGCAGCAGTTTCGGAAGGCCATACTCACGGAAGTAGGCAAAGCATTCCCCTCACAAAACGCTAGCGGCATAGGTCAGGAATCAGTGGACAACCGAGGCGTACAGCCGAGAGAGGCACAAGTCCAATCCGCCAGAGGTAGGGGAACAGTCTTTAAGATGTGGGACAGTTTTCTCAGCCCCTCACGTACCACAGCCCCTGAGGTGCGGGGTAGTGCCACAAGAAATCCTAAGTTTGCCCAGATGCTGAAGGAGTACCTTGCAGATCGAACAACTGTACTCCGACATTCCTCTGTGCCTTACAATTATTGGGTATCCAAGCTGGACACGTGGCATGAATTGGCTCTCTACGCCTTGGAAGTCCTGGCCTGCCCTGCTGCTAGCGTTTTGTCAGAGCGTGTTTTTAGTGCCGCAGGTGGAATCATTACAGATAAACGCACCCGCCTGTCAACTGAAAATGCTGACAGGCTGACTCTGATAAAGATGAACAAGGGTTGGATTGGGCCAGACTTCACCACACCACCAGCAAATGAGAGCGGAATTTAAAGTTTGCCATGTACCTCCACTCACCCATGGGTACACTTCTCGACTTTGGATAATCGCTGGACTGCTCCTCCTTCTCCTCATGCGCCATCATGATGACCGTTACAATAGTTAGGTCTTTGTTTCAGGTATACCCCCAGTGGTAAATTTTTTCGCCCATTCTTTGCAGAATGGACATTACAACGACAGGAGACCCGCTCCTTTGCAATGGGAACAATGTTTTGAGGCCCTCATGCACGTCTCTACCCAGGGACAACGTGGAGCCTCCCAATTTTTGGCTGCCCTGCCTAAGGGCTATACTGAAATACACCCACTTCCTTAAAATGGACACTTAATGTTTTGAGGCCCTCATGCACGTCTCTACCCAGGGACAATGTGGAGCCTCCCAATTTTTGGCTGCCCTGCCTAAGGGCTATACTGAAATACACCCACTTCCTTAAAATGGACACTTAATGTTTTGAGGCCCTCATGCACGTCTCTACCCAGGGACAATGTGGAGCCTCCCAATTTTTGGCTGCCCTGCCTAAGGGCTATACTGAAATACACCCACTTCCTTAAAATGGACACTTAATGTTTTGAGGCCATCATGCACGTCTCTACCCAGGGACAATGTGGAGCCTCCCAATTTTTGGCTGCCCTGGCAAAGGGCTATACTGAAATAGACCCACTTCCTTACAATGGGCACTTCAGGTTTACAGGCCATAATGCACGGCTCTATCCAGGGACAATGTGGAGCCTCCCAATTTTTGGCTGCCCTGGCAAAGGGCTATACTGAAATAGACCCACTTCCTTACAATGGGCACTTCAGGTTTAAAGGCCATCATGCACGTCTCTATCCAGGGACAATGTGGAGCCTCCCAATTTTTGGCTGCCCTGCCTAAGGGCTATACTATAATACACCCACTTCCTGACAATGGACACTTAATGTTTTGAGGCCCTCATGCACGTCTGTATGCAGGGGCATTGGTGAACCTCACAATTTTGGACTGCCCTGGCAAAGGAAAATACTACAAAGACTCACTTCCTCAAAATGGGCACATTAGACTCAAGAGGCCTTCATGTACGTCTCTTCTCAGGGACATCGGAGTGCCACACAATGTTTTCACGTAAAATCTTTCATGTATTAATCTCAAAAAGTAACATACACCAGATCTATCTCACTATTGGGTATGTGCCCTTAACATTTCCGCCATGAAAAATCATTTTGGGGTCATTTTGGAAGGTTTTCTGGTGAGTCCGTAAAAATGGCGTAAAACGCGGACAAAATTGTTCACAGCTGTGACTTTTGAGTGATAAATGCTTCAAGGGGTCTTCCCCATGCTGTTGCCATGTCATTTGAGCACTCTTCTGAGACTTTTGTGCCATTTTTAGGGTTTCTCCATGCTGCCGGGAGGTCATTTCACAAAAATACTCGGGTCTCCCATAGGATAACATTGGGCTCGTTGCTCGGGCCGAGTACACGAGTATCTTGGGAGGCTCGGCCCGAGCTTCGAGCACCCGAGCTTTTTAGTACTCGCTCATCACTAGTTATAAGCTAAATTCACGAAAGAAAATTCAACCTTTTCTGTTTTTTTCCTCGTAAAACTATTGAAATCTATAACGCTCTATCACGTTTTGAGCTTGGTTTTAAAAACAATCTGCTCATTGCTGACACATTATAGAGAACAAGTCTTGATTAATGATGAGCAAGTACTAAAGTGCTCGATACTCAAATCGAGCACATCTGATAGTCAGACAGGCTTGACTTGAGTAACGAGCATAACGGAAGTCAATGGGAAACTCAAGCATTATTCCTGAAGCCCCACACAGGAGGTCTGGAGACGAGATCTGTCTGTCTTTCTGTCTGTCTTTAGGGGTTTTCGGGAAAAATGAGAGAGAGCGAAAATGCCGGCTGGGAAATTGAGCATATTGAGCATATTGAGCTTCTCGAGCACCCTGATACTCGATCATGTATCGAACAATGCGAAGCACACTCACTCATCACTAGTCTTGATTCTTTTATCCAGGACCCCGAAACCGTTCATATGATTTATGTAGCATTTTAAAAGATAAACCCTTGGATTCCTTTATGAACCCAAAACAACTCTTTAGAAGGAAAAAATAGCATTTTGAAGCTCTGTGTACATAAGTCTGGAAGTACATTGGGGTGTGTTGGTGCACTTTCAGCTCCCCAACCTCATGCAGTATTCCTTATCGCCACCCTCCTCTACTTAATTGACAGTTTGTCGGCCAAGTACCGCGCAAACGACCTGTCAATCACCCAGGGCAAAGTGGTACTTGACAGGGAATAAACCCTCAGGCCGAGGAGCTGGAAGTGTTTTGTCATACCCCAATACACTTTTAGACAGATGTATATTCATGTCTTGCTGCTGGAGCTTATTTTTTAATGGTTTGAGTGGGGTGGGGGAAGTTTCCGACCAATTCGCTTTTTAAATCCTTTCATTTAGGAGAGCACTACAGTTTCGGTAATAGGGACTAAGCACAAGTAGCTCTGAAGACGTCTGGCCACTAGGGGCACCAGAAAATGATTTGGTGGTCTTTATCCCATATCCCTTAATGTAAATTGATGTACTTCTTGGTTGGGTATGTGGTGGACTTTGTGTCTGGTTTGGGCAGACCTTTTCATATAGTAAAGCGTTTCAACTAACTGCTGATGGTCTTCACTTTATCGAATTTGTATATGAGATTCTTGATTTTTCAGTTTTTCCCACATAAAAAATATAAAAGTGTAAAAGCACAGGTCGCTCTGTGAATTTCTATTAATAGCATTTTTTTAGTGTCCACATTAATAATTAAATTTCCATATCATTCAGTACCTGTCTTGCAGTGGGCACAAATGCAGCACTTTGTTGTGACAACAGCTTTCTAGTGTGCCCATTAAATCCATATTTACTGTCGGGGATAAAATGATTTCTTACGCTTACTGCTCCAGAATGATGACACCCAGCTGCAGAAAGCGTGACAAGAGCCTGCTACAAACCATGGATTATTGCAGTTTTTTCCCTTAATGACCTGTACAGTTGCATATGGTAATATGGCTTGTAAATTACAGCTCATACCTGTCATCATTATGCTGTGTGTGCAGGGCTGCAGTAAGAAAGCGCCGTCTGTTTTGTTGTTTGTTGGGGTTTTTTTTTTACTTTAAGTTCTCCAGGACATCCAACATGAATTGTATTTCATACCCATCTAGATCTCCGCCATTCCCATTAGCGATCGTCTCACTAGGCCAGGGCACCGGCGGCTGGCAGAGCTGTCTGCTCACATGTATTGCCAACACTGGGACAGGTTTCGATTATTCCATAACATGGAGACGGCACGCTTTCACAATAATCACACAATATTCAGCACATCCTGGCATCATTCTTTGATTTGCTTAGTCCTGACTCAGTTCGGTTTTTTTTTTTGTTTTTTTTATTGACCCAGCAACCCTGTAGTGAAATCAATAGACTCATCTGTGGAGATGTGCGGCACGATGTCATGTCTTTATATCATATTTATACAGTATATTAGCTTTCAACTGAGCATTGGAAATTCCCTATATCTTTCACATTTGCTGCAACAATCTTAGTAGCCCAGTAATATTGGACCGCTAGGCATTATTTAGCCCTTTATAGCCTATGATGAATGGATATATCCTTAGGGTAAACACCAATATGCTAACACAGTCTCTTATTATCCTGGTCGAAGAACATACCGTACTTTTTCTTCAACCTGGCTCAAGACCATGCGTTTTCTCCAACCTGACCCAAGACGATGCTTTTCTCCAACCTGGCCCGAGACAATGCTTTTCTCCAACCTGGCCCGAGACAATGCTTTTCTCCAACCTGGCCCGAGACAATGCTTTTCTCCAACCTGGCCCGAGACAATGCTTTTCTCCAACCTGGCCCGAGACAATGCTTTTCTCCAACCTGGCCCGAGACAATGCTTTTCTCCAACCTGGCCCGAGACAATGCTTTTCTCCAACCTGGCCCGAGACAATGCTTTTCTCCAACCTGGCCCGAGACAATGCTTTTCTCCAACCTGGCCCGAGACAATGCTTTTCTCCAACCTGGCCCGAGACGATGCTTTTCTCCAACCTGGCCCGAGACGATGCTTTTCTCCAACCTGGCCCGAGACGATGCTTTTCTCCAACCTGGCCCGAGACTATGCTTTTCTCCAACCTGGCCCGAGACGATGCTTTTCTCCAACGTGGCCCAAGACGAAGCTTTTTTATCCAACCTGGCCCAAGACTAAGCTTTTATCCAACCTGGCCCAAGCCCATGCTTTTATCCAACCTGGCACAAAGCAATACTTTTTTTTCCAATCAGGCACAACCCAGCCTTCATATTCCTAGAACACCAGTAGGATGTCAAAGGAGAATTTTCAAGCAAAATGTTTATCAAAATTTTACCAATGTTCCACGTGATGCATTTTTACATATCATTGTTTAGCTACCAGTGCTAGTATTCCAGTAATCTTCGTAGTCTTAAAGGGAACCAATCACCAGGATTTTCGTATATAACCTAAAGCCAGTGCTATACTGGCACTGAGGATCAGATAATAGCTGGGGGGTATTCAGAGTTATCTCCTCCCTCTGTTAGAATTAGCATAAGTATTATACAATTGATTTACTTTTTCACTAGCAAGACCTGTGCTGAGGTCATACCCATGTGACCAGAAGGGACAGAAAAGCCAACAGAAAAATGTTGCTTCCCGATATCAGCTTTGTTGGCTGAGGCCCCACCCCTCCTGGTCACATGGGTATGACCTCAGCGCAGGTCCTGCAAGTCAAAAATTAAATCGATTGTATAATACTTATCCCCTCCCCTGTTAGAATTAGCATAACTATGAATACCCCCTCAGCTATTATCTGCTCCTCAGCTGCTGTCACTCAAGAAACTGATGATTTTATAAACTTTACTTTCTTGGATTTCAAAACCTATACATCCGAGCTGACCACTAAAGGTATGTATAGAATCAGCCTGATAGTGCCAGTATAGCACTGTCTTTAGGTTATACAGTATTTGAAAATCCTGGTGATTGGTTCCCATTAAAGTGGTTACATTAGTAATATACAAGATCTCTGGCAGTTTAGGGTGATCTACAGGATAGGTGATAACTTGTGGATTGTTTAGGATTCAACTCTTTTTGTCCCCTATTGGAATGGAGCAGAAGTGTAAAAATATCCTCGACTTTCTCTGGTAGTCCCATAGAGAATGAGTGGATCGGTGTTTGCGCATGTACCCTGCTGCTCCACTCAAATGGGGGATGAAAGTGCCCTGTTCTGGAGATCAGTGGGGGTCTTGGTACTGAGCCCAAAAATTATCACTTCTCTTTTTGGATTGGTGATAACTTTTTGTTACCAGAATACCCTTTTAGTTTGTAAATTAAAATATATTTTGCCCCTATACAGTGAGTACAGAAAGTATTCAGACCCCTTTTCCATTTTTCACTTTGTTTTATTGAAGCCATTTGGTAAATTAAAAAAAAGTTCCTTTTTTCTTTTTCCTCATTAATGTACACTCTGCACCCCATCTTGACAGGAAAAAATACAGAAATGTAGAAATATTTTGCAAATTTATTAAGCAGGAAAAACTGAAATCGCATTGTCATAAGTATTCAGGCCCTTTGCTCACACTCATATTTATGTCACATGCTGTCCATTTACTTGTGAGCCTCGTTGAGATGGTTCTACTCCTTATTGGAGTCCAGCTGTGTTTTTAATTAAACTGATGGGACTTGAGTTGGAAAGGCACATACCTTTCTTTATAAGATCTCACAGTTCACAGTGCATGTCAGACCAAATAAGAATCATGAGGTCACAGGAACTGCCCAAGGAGCTCAGAGACAGAATTTTTCAAGGCACAAATTTGGCCAAGGTTACTAAATAATTTCTTCAGTACTCCAAGGTTCCTAAGAGCACAGTGACCTCCATAATCCTTAGGCCTTGTGCGCACTGGGAAATGGAATTTTCTTGAGAAAATTCCGCATGCTCTCAAAGATTACCGCACCCGCGGTAAAAAACAGCGGGAAACCGCACCCGAAAACCGCATGCGGTTTGCCGCGGTTTTACCGCGGTATTGTTCGCGGTATTGCCGCGGTTTTGCCGCGTCCGGGTTGGGATGTGCTTTATTGCATTCAATGCAATAAAGCACATTGAAGAAAAAAAAAAAAGTCATTTAATCCTGAGATAGTAGATAGATAGACAGAAGAATAGATAGAGGGATAGATAGATAGACAGACAGAGGGATAGATAGAGGACAGATCGCTGCATTTCCCACGGTCGGCAGTGAGTTCACATTACCGGCCGTGGGAAATGACCGGTAATTACCTATGCTGTCTGCTGCTTTCATTCAGCGCTGTGTCTGTGACAGTCGCGGCTGGATGGAAGCAGCGCAGGACCTGTGGATTACGCCGGAGCGGTGGATTACGCCGGAGCTTTGGTGCGGGAGGGGTTAATAAAATGGTGAACGAGGCTTGTTTGTTTTATTTAAAATAAAGGATTTTTCTGTGTCTGTGTTTTATTCACTTTACTTACGGGTTGATCATGTCAGCTGTCACATAGACGCTGCCATGATCAAGCCTGGAGTTAATGGCGGTGGTCCCCCACCATCATTAACCCCTTGTATTACCTTGCTGCCACTGCTACACGGCGGCAAGAAGAGCCGAGGACATGCCGCTGCTGCCGCATATTGCATGCGACAGTCCCGGGGCAGCTGCGGCTGATATTCTCGGCTGCGGGAGGGGGAGTGAGGCAGGGGACATTATCCCTGCCCCTCTCCCTCCCCAGCCTGAGAATACCGGGCCGCCGCTGTGTGCTCACCTCGGCTGGAAGGTAAATATGCAGCGGAGCCCACGTTCTTTGTTTTCTATATTTCCGTTTTCTTTCTATGTGTGTTCTATGTGTCTGTGTCTATGTGTTCTGTGTCTGTGATGTGTGTGTGTGTGTGTGTGTGTGTGTTCTGTGTGTTTACTCTGCACGGCTTCCTCTTCCTGTAATGACATCACTTCCCTGCAAAACCGCAGACAAGCGATGCACATTACCGGAGGTAAACCGCGAAATGCCGCAGGGAATAACGCAGGAAAACGCAGTGAACCGCACAGAATTTGCTGCCTGCGTTATTCCCTGCGGGATTTCATGATTAACATTGGAGTCAATGGAGTGAAATCCCGCAGCGATGTGCGGAAAAGAATTGACATGCACTTGTTTTTGCTGCGGGATTCCTGCAGCAAAACATGCAGCTGTCAAATTCCGCCCAGTGCGCACAGGATTTTTTTTCTCCATAGGATTTGCTGGTGATTCACTGCAGAGATGTTATGAACATTTTCTGCAGCGAAACATGCAGCAAATCCGCGGAAAATCCGCGGCAAAATCCGGTAAGTGCGCACATAGCCTTAAATGGAAAACGTTTGGGATCACCAGAACTCTAACTAGACCTGGCCGTTCAGCCAAGCTGAGCAATCGTGGGAGAAGAGCCTTGGTGAGAGAGGTAAAGAAGAACCCCAAGATCACTGTGGCTGAGCTCCAGAGATGCAGTAGGGAGATAAGAGAAAGTTCCACAAAGTCAACTATCACTACAACCCTCCACCAGTCGAGCCTTTATGGCAGAGTGGCCCGACGGAAGCCTCTCCTCAGTGCAAGACATATGAAAGCCCGCATAGAGTTTGAAAAAAAACACATAAAGGACTCCCAGACTAGGAGAAATAAGATTCTCTGGTCTGATGAGATGAAGATAGAACTTTTTTGTGATAATTCTAAGCGGTGTGTGTGTAGAGTAAACCAGCCACTCATAATCACCTGCCCAATACAATCCCAACAATGAAACGCGTTGTGGCAGCATCATGCTTTGGGGGTGTTTTTCAGTTGCAGGGATAGGATGACTACTGTAATTGAAGGAAACATTAATTCTGCCAAGTACAGAAATATCCTGGAAGAAAACTTCTTCCAGAGTGCTCTGGACCTCAGACTTGCTAGAAGGTTCACCTCCCAACAAGACAATGACCCTAAGCATACAGCTAAAATAACAAAGGAGTGGCTTCAGAACAACTCTGTGACCATTCGTGACTGGCCCAGCTAGAGCCCTGACCTAAACCCAATTGAGCATCAATGGAGAGACCTGAAAATGGCTGTCCACCAACGTTCACCATCCAACCTGATGGAAGTGGAGAGAATCTGCAAGGAAGAATGGCAGACGATCCCCAAATCCAGCTGTGAAAAACTTGTTGCATCATTCCCAAGAAGACTCATAGCTGTACTAGCTCAAAAGGATGTTTCTTTTCAATACTGAGCAAAGGGTCTGAATACTTATGACCATGCGATATATTTCAGTTTTTCTTGCTTAAGGATTTTGCAAAATTTCTACATTTGTTTTTTTTTTCTGTCCAGATGGGGTGCATAATGTGCATTGATGAGAAAAAAAATGAACTTTTTTGAATTAACCAAATGGCTGCAATGGCTAACAGAGTGAATAATAAAAGGGTCTGAATACTTTCCGTACCCACTGTATGGCTGCGACTTGTAATAAATGATTACAAGCAGTAAACACAACCTGCAGATATGTTCACACTAAGGGGTACTTCTCACATAGCGAGATCGCTGCTGAGTCACAGGTTTTGTGACGCACCAGTGACCTCATTAGCGATCTCGCTGTGTGGCACTGAGCAGCAATCTGGCCCCTGCTGTGAAATCGCTGATAGTTACACACAGTGCTGGTTCATTTTTTGCTCGTTGTTCTCCCGCTGTGAAGCACACATCGCTGTGTTTGACAGCGAGAGAGCAACGATCTGAATGTGCAGGAAGCCGGCGTCTGGAAGCTGTGGACGCTGGTAACCAAGGTACACATCGGGTAACAAAGTGAAACACTTTGCTTGGTTACACGATATTTACCTTGGTTACTAGCGTCCGCCGCTCTCAGGCTGCCAGTGCCGGCTCCCTGCTCCCTGCACACGTAGCCAGAGTACACATCGCGTAACTAAGCAAAGCGCTTTGCTTAGTAACCCGATGTGTACCCTGGCTAGGAGTGCAGGGAGCCAGCGCTAAGCGGTGTGCGCTGGTAACCAGGGTAAATATTGGGTAACCAAGCAAAGCATTTTGCTTAGTTACCCGATATTTACCTTGGTTACCAAGCGCAGCATCGTTTCCACTAGTCGCTGGTGGGTGTTGGCTGGTCGCTGGTGAGATCTGCCTGATTGACAGCTCACCAGCGACCATGTAGCGACGCACCAGGCTATGTTGTGGTCGGAATCGCTGGATGTCGTTTAGTGAGACTGTACCCTAAGTGTATTCACTTATTTGGAGTAGACCTGTTTACAGCCCAAACTTTCTGGTAAGTGCTTCTCATTCAGAGTATGTCTGCTTGAGTTAACCGCTGATTAGTTGGAGAATGTGACACTAAATAGAAGAGATCGTAAATAGGTCTTTTTTTCCGTTTTTTTGTTTTTTGTTTTTTTTTTTAAATTCTTTATTTATTAACAAACCAAAACAGAACAAAATCAGTTAAACTTGTCCACATTATACATATCTACGGGGGCGATCAAATTCCATATACAGATATACAGCTCCAAGTAATGTTCTTACCCCCCCTAGCATGTAGGTTTGTGCATTTTGAAGTTATTAAAAGGGAAGGTAAAAAAGCGAGAAGGGAACGAAGAAAATGAAGAGCACACCAGCAGAGTAACTTCCTACACAGCCCCCAAAGGGAGGCTAGAAGGTGAGAACAAGAGGAGAAATGGGGTGGGGGGGGGAGCAGAGAGGGGAGAAGAGGAAGAAAGAGAGTGAAGGAAAAAGGGAGAAGAAGAAAAGAGAAAAAAAAGGGTGGCAGGGGGGTAGCAACCTGTGGGAGAAGAGAAAGGGGAGGGGAGCCAGTCCCTCCAGGGGTAGACATCCAACTAATGCCAGTATATCACTTCGAGTCATCCTTCAACCGGTCGTATTCACTAGAGAACCTGAAGTCCAACCAGGGGAGCCAAGTCCCATAGAAGCATTCATGCCTTTCCTAGAGCGAGGCAGTCAGATCCTCCATTTGTAAAAGATCGTTAACTCTTGAAGCCCAAAGGGCCAGAGTGGGGAGAGCGCTCTACTTCCATTTCAAGGGGATGCACGATCTGGCAGCCATCACCAGGAAGCACAACAATGATTTTTTTTTTGTACGTAGATGGTGGAGTTCCCAATAGCTGTAGCAGGAACGACTCTGGGCCCAGAGCCCGAGTTCACCCTGGCACATGTCTGATCACGTCACCCACTCCATCCCAAAACTGTCTCAAAGCCAGAAAATATGGACAAAGTCCCTCGTCTCCGCTCCGCACCTCCAACAACTAGGATCCACCCCAGGAAACATCCTGTCTAGTCTGGAAGGAACCCTATACCACCTCGCCAGTAGTTTAACGTATGCTGTTAAGACATTCTAGAATGGTCAAAAACATTTGCTACCTCAAAGTTCAATTCAATCAACATTAACTAATATTCTCTTGTTCTTATACCCAGGCTATCTATGACAAGCGTTAAGGACCTTCTGTAGCTTGAGCATGAAAAATCTGTTCTATGCTTATCAGCAAATCAAACTCCTAAGTTATTGTAGGATTCAAACCAGCAAGTTGTTCTTCAGCTCTACAATCAGATTCATAGTTGGTCTTTAGTCCTTGATGAGAACTTTCGTCTGAGAGGAGTCATACCTTTTAAGTTACAAAGCCACTGGACCATTTAAGAGAACATTGTTTATGGTCAAATGGAAATGTTCATGTGTTTTGGTGAAGGTGCACCACATGACCTCTTTGACTGCCAGCACTAAGGGCACCATGGATAGGGTTGTGCTATCGGAGACATCCTTCCTCCCACAGTTTTAAGCACCTTAATTATTTATGAACCTGAAAAATATTTTCTTTATCCAGCTAAATTTTGAAGGCATGTCTCCTTTTGGTGCAAGGTCTTCTAAAAGGACCTGTGCTTACTTTGATGCTAATTTTGAAGCTAACAGATTACATTTTAATCTTGTAATGCTTATCTATTTAGGACACATTCTATGAATATGTGATAACTGTCCAAGATGGGATTAATCCTTTAATCATAATTTTAGGACCAATTACTAGTTTTCCATTTTTATGGTCTAATTTACATTTTCAGCTTCCAATAGTGGTCTCAGTCCAATTAATTTTGTAACTTGCTGGGCAATTGTGTACATTTAGTGCCTTGTTTGTACAGAGAAAGCTGCTAAGTAGTGGTGTGCTTTATACAGAGCTCAGAATTCTGCCCCTACATTGTGCTACTCACAGATGGGTAGGAAAAACCTGGCAATAAATTCCCTTTAAATTCAGATCTTGTGCTTTAGATGCAACATGGGACTTCCTTGAGACCTAGTCCGATTGTTGAGTCAAGTTGTGTGTGTCCAGTAGAGGGGAGCAATGGACTTAGCACTGTCTAGTATATTATAGAAGGTAATATTGCTTCGTCTAGTGTCCTGGTAGCCAGGAGAATGGACAACTGTTCAGTCCACTCGCTTTTAACGTTATTGTAATATTCTCATCTGCTAAAGTGGTAACCTCTACTGTATCGCGATCTTGGAAAATGCTTGCTGGGTTTGCCTTGAGGCCATCTTAGATTCTTGATCATCTAGCTACCGTTTGCAGCAGTGTCTGGGAAACTTTTCACCGTATTTGTCTATGAAAAAAAAACCCGTGGCCTTAGGCCATTTTTATGTATAAGAGAACTTCACAGTCTGTCCCATTAATTTTATTTATAGTGAGGAATATGTATTGTAAATCCAGAGGAGCTTTGACAAAGCCTATAATTAAGGAGAGACATAGTAAAATAACATTGTTCCTTTCAGACCTTTATTCGGTTATGGCTTTTGGGTCAGACATCAATTATCAATGTCTACTGTAAGTACATATTATAAATCAAGTAGTGTATTATTAAGCCGTCCTGGCTAACCGTACGCAAGCACTAGTTATAGTCTGGTTAGCAGAGGCTTCTTTTCAGATTTCCACGTTTACTCAAGACCATCATTAAAGGGAGTATATCCGTTCAATTACAGAGTGTAGAGAGAAAGGGAAATTTGCTTTGCAAAGAGTAAACCATTCTGATGTACTGGTAATTTGTGTCATTTATGTGGCCTCTACTTTCCCCTATCCGGAAATGCAGTATATTAAAGGAGTTGTCCGACATTAGCTTAACAAAACATTTTGAGTTTCTGTGCTGTATTGTCATATAAATCACACCTACATTGTTATTTTTTGTTTTCTAACTTTTGTTCCTCTTGAATTATCCCTTTATTCTCTGCAGCACCTTGTTTACATTCAGATCCAGCAAACTGACCACTTCCTGTGCAAAATCCTCAGTCAGAGCTGTCACCGCCCACCCCAGTGTCCAGCCCCACCCTCTGCCCGCCCCCTGCACACACAGTCCCTGTCAGTATATTCTTCCCCAGCACCTGACCTGGTATCACTACAGCATTGCAAATAACAGCCCCACATCGGGCTCTGCACCGCACACGCACACATATGGCTCTGCACCGCACACATATGGCTCTGCACCGCACACGCACACATATGGCTCTGCACCGCACACGCACACATATGGCTCTGCACCGCACACGCACACATATGGCTCTGCACCGCACACGCACACATATGGCTCTGTACCGCACACGCACACATATGGCTCTGCACACGCACACATATGGCTCTGCACCGCACACGCACACATATGGCTCTGCACCGCACACGCACACATATGGCTCTGTACCGCACACGCACACATATGGCTCTGTACCGCACACGCACACATATGGCTCTGCACACGCACACATATGGCTCTGCACACGCACACATATGGCTCTGCACCGCACACGCACACATATGGCTCTGTACCGCACACATATGGCTCTGCACCGCACACGCACACATATGGCTCTGCACACGCACACATATGGCTCTGCACCGCACACGCACACATATGGCTCTGTACCGCACACTCACACATATGGCTCTGTACCGCACACGCACACATATGGCTCTGTACCGCACACGCACACATATGGCTCTGCACCGCACACGCACACATATGGCTCTGCAAACGCACACATATGGCTCTGCACCGCACACGCACACATATGGCTCTGTACCGCACACGCACACATATGGCTCTGCACCGCACACACACACACATGGTTCTGCACCGCACACGCACACATATGGCTCTGTACCTCACACGCACACATATGGCTCTGCACCGCACCCGCACACATATGTCTCTGCACCGTACACGCGCACACATGGCTCTGCACACGCACACATATGGCTCTGCTGCGCTAAGCTGCTTCTCATCAGCACTTTCAAATGTACCGGCATCGGTGATCTGTGATGCCGGTACATTTGAATGTGCGATCCTGGGCAGGGAGCCCGGTGCTGGAGCTGACACCACGGCAGCTGCCGCCAGGCCCCGCCCCCAGGTCACGGACCCCACAGCAGTGCAGGGGGAGGTTACTGGAGGTGTGGGGGAATGTGTGGGAGGGTGCAGGGAAGGGGGGCGGGGCTCATCACACTGTAGACACCCAGCAGGGAGGCGACATGCTGCTCCACATTTGCATGTCAACATGGCCCTGCCCATGTTGACATGAAATGACCGGAAGCAGCAAAATCGCGGCAGGAGCGGTCACATGACCGCTCTGAGCCGGGGGAGAGGGGCTGACAGCAGGGCAGGTAAGTGGTCTCGATCTACTTACCTGCCCCAATGTAGCCCAATAAGGAAATAAAAAAAAAAATGTCGAAGCCGGATAACCCCTTTAAGCTATTTTAGACTCTGTGCACACATTGCGTTTTTATCGCGTTTTCTGTTGTGTTTTTACTGACGAGATGCAGAAATGGTGCAGAAATGTCTGTAACCAAATACTCAACGTGTGCACATAGCCTTATACGTCAGATTGTGTGTGTGTGTGTGTGTGTATATAATATATATAATAGTGTGTATATGTATATGTGTATATGTATGTATATGTGTATATATATATATATATATATATATATATATATATATATATATATATATATATATATATATATATATATATATATATTGTGTGTGTGTGTGTGTATATACTGCATAGAAAAATTAATTATTCCTTATATTAATTCTGTTATGTAAGGGATGGTGTTATTGGGTATCCTGAATGTCAGAAAAATGTTGAGGTATGAAGCCATAATATGTCATTCTTAACAATCTGTGGCCCCACAACTTTGGCATATGGAATCTATTTTTTTTGCTTGAGTTAAAGAATGAAAGAAAAGCAATTGTACTTCTGCCATATGAAAGGTATTTTGTACCCTAGCAGCACCATACAGCAGCCCATGGAGTACTTATAGAACTATATGGGCTACATACTTTCAACACATTTAGGAATTTTTTTTTTTTTTTTAAATTGAGTTTTTCTTAAATGGGTTGTCAGGCTTGTGGGGGGGAGGGGAAGGGGGAGTCTGTACTCATTGTATTGTGATCTCAGACTTGTGAATTCTCACAATGTGTACACTGTCAGGATACTCCTTTTGCCCGTCTGGTGACTGAAAGTACGCGATTTGCACATTCCCACTAGATGTGTCCGGCCTCTCTTAATTCACTTGTATGGAATGAGGCCATGCACGTCTAGTCTGCATGTATGCAGTCTGTAGTTATTGAGTGATTGCAGCCTTGTGACCCAAATCTGGATGACCCCTTTAATTTACACTTTTTTTTTCCTCTGTGTTCAAGAAAACACCTGCAAACTCCTATTTCTTAGGTTATGTTCACATGACCATCACTGATTGGCAGATTATGAATATGGGGACTACCTGGCAGCAGTTTACGAGTCCTTTAGTGATAATCTCTTGCTGATAAAACGGTGATTTTATTTAAAAAAAAAAAAAAGCTACAGCGAGCAGCCCACTAAGTGGCATATTTCTGTAATCATGGTGTGTCTTTACATCATGCTGCTCTCATATCAGGTGGCAAAATCCTTGTAATAGATTCCTTTTAATCTGAATTAAACTATTAAAATCAGAAAACAATTGTTTATGTTATAAGAAGGTTTTCATTCAACTGTGCCCTTCCCGGACCATGAAAGATGGCTGTCGCATGAAGAGAGCTGAGGATTTTATTATTTTTTTTATTGTGTTTATGCTCCCAAACGAAATATATTATTGCCTAAAAAGAATGAAAATTTCTGTATAAACTGATTCTGAATAAAATAGGGTTTTATAGAAAGTGAGCATGCCAATGCTTCTTGGTAATGCCCTCATCCATATACATTAGACTAAAGTTGGCTAATAAAGTCTGTTGTGTGGGGACTCTCACCTCTCCTCTAACCGATGATGCTGGGGATGAGAAGGATCGATCTACTAGAAGGTCAACGACTGATCCTTTTGATAAGCCGCTGCCAGAAGAGTCTAAAGGCCCCTTTACACACTTAGACTTTCAGCGATCCCAACCTGGCCGGGATCGCTACAAAGTCTCTGGTGAGCTGTCAAACAGGCAAACCTGGCCAACGACGCAACAGCGATCCGGACCTGCAGAACGACCTAGCTAGTCAAACACTGGAAACGAGTGATGTGTCACAATATCTGTCAATCACTGCACCCAATCACAGCAGCCGGTGGGCGTGTCTATACTGTGCAGTGAAATAAATAATTAAGAAAAACGGCGTGCGGTCCCCCCCAATTTTAATACCAGCTAGATAAAGCCATACGGCTGAAGGCTGGTATTCTCAGGATGGGGAGCTCCACGTTATGAGGAGCCCCCCAGCCTAACAATATCAGTCAGCAGCCGCCCAGAATTGCCGCATACATTATATGCGACAGTTCTGGGACTGTACCCGGCTCTTCCCGATTTGCCCTGGTGCGTTGGCACATCGGGGTAATAAGGAGTTATTGGCAGCCCAGAGCTGACACTAAGTCCTAGATTAATCATGTCTGGCGTCTATGAGACACCCTCCATGATTAATCTGTAAGTTACAGTAAATAAACACACACACCCGAAAAAATCCTTTATTAGAAATAAAAAACACAAACAAATTCCCTCATTACCAATTTAATCAGCCCCAAAAAGCCCTCCATGTCCGGCGTAATCCACGGACCTCCAGCGTCGCATCCAGCTCTGCTGCATGGAGGTGACAGGAGCAGCAGAAGAAACCGCCGCTCCTGTCACCTCCACGCAGCTAATGAAGACAGCCATGCGATCAGCTGTGCTGTCACTGAGGTTACCCGCTGTCACTGGATCCAGCGGTGGCCGCGGGTAACCTCAGTGACAGCTCAGCTGATCGCGCTACTCACCTCAGTTGCTGCGTGGAGCTGACTGGAGCGGCGGTGAGTAGCGCGATCAGCTGAGCTGTCACTGAGGTTACCCGCAGCCACCGCTGCATCCACCGCTGGATCCAGTGACAGCGGGTAACCTCAGTGACAGCACAGCTGATCGCGCGGCTGTCTTCATTAGCTGCGTGGAGGTGACAGGAGCGGCGGTTTCTTCTGCTGCTCCTGTCACCTGCATGCAGCAGAGCTGGATGCGACGCTGGAGGTCCGTGGATTACTCCGGACATGGAGGGCTTTTTGGGGCTTATTAAATTGTTGAACCAGGGAATTTGTTTGTGTTTTTTATTTCTAATAAAGGATTTTTTCGGGTGTGTGTGTGTGTGTTTATTTACTGTAATTTACAGATTAATCATGGAAGGTATCTCGGGGAGACGCCTGACATGATTAACCTAGGACTTATTGTCAGCTATAGGCTGCCAATAACTCCTTATTACCCCGATGTGCCAACGCACCAGGGCAAATCGGGAAGAGCCGGGTACAGTCCCAGAACTGTCGCATATAATGTATGCGGCAATTCTGGGCGGCTGCTGACTGATATTGTTAGGCTGGGGGGCTCCCCATAACGTGGAGCTCCCCATCCTGAGAATACCAGCCTTCAGCCGTATGACTTTATCTGGCTGGTATTAAAATTGGGGGGGACCACACGCCGTTTTTCTTAATTATTTATTTCACTGCACAGTATAGACACGCCCACCGGCTGCTGTGATTGGGTGCAGTGAGACACCTGTCACTCAGTGTGGGGGCGTGTCTCACTGTAACCAATCATAGGCGCCTGTGGGCGGGGAAAGTAGGGAATACGAAATTGTTTAATGAGCGGCCGGCTTTTTCAAAATAGTAAAAGCCGCCGCAGCAGTGTGAATGCCGTGCAGCGCCGCGCCGGGGATCGGTGAGTATGAGAGAGGAGGGGAAAATGACCGACAGACTATGAGAGAGGGACAGAGATAGTGACGGACCGACAGAGAGAGAATAGAGACCGAGAGGGAGAGACCGACTGACAGAGAATAGTGATTGACAGATATTGTGACACATCACTCGTTTTCAGTGTTTTAAGTCCCCTTTACACACTGAAACTTTCTAGCGATCATGCTGCACAGCGGGAAACAAAGGACCAAAGAATGGTCCTGAATGATTTGTAGCGATCAGCAACTTCACAGCAGGGGCCAGGTCGCTGATGTGTTTCACACACTGCAATGTCGCTGGGGAGGTCGCTATTACGTCACAAAACCGGTGACGTTACAGCGATGTCGTTTGCGATGTTGCAGTGTGTAAAGCCACCTTAACAGAGCCTCTTATGAAGAACATAGGAACAGGCCCATCATTCCTCTGTATTGGGGAGTCGAGGGAAACTGTCAACCAATTGTTCAGCCGACGAGTCCTAACATGAGCTGAGATTCATGAATAAAGTCCACAAAGGATAACTCTAGGTCTGCAGGGATGACATAAAAATTTACCAATCAAGAAATAACGTCTGGAGCACCAATTCTGAGTCTGAACTGGGTGCAAAAACCTAAAAAATCTACACTATATGGAGAGAAGGTATGCACACCAGTGACTATGTAAGGGGAATGAAAAATCCAATAGCTATATGTAAGAATGAAAAATAGAATCTGCATTACTGCCATGAACATATGAATAAAGAGAAATTTAGCCATTGAATTGATCAATACAACAGAGCCCCAACACTACGCCAAAGTATTTCTCTATGTTGGGGTCCCTAGCTTGTGTGTGTCCTCTCATGCAGTTAAACAACTTACCGTGTATGGGAAGCTGAGACCCAGGCTATTTATGCGTATAATGTGGACTGGCAATAGGTGTGTTGGGGCCGGGTTCACAAACGAAAAACTACAAATCAATTAAGAAATAACGTCTGGAACACCATTCTGAGTCTGAACTGTTGCATTGATCAATTCAATAGCTAAATTTCTCTTTATTCATATATTCATGGCAGTAATGCAGATTCCATTTTTCACATTTTCATTCTTACATATAGCTATTGGATTCTTCATGTCAGTATTCACACAGCAGTTTCTGCTTTTTCTACAAATTCACCAGACTGGCAGAATACAATATAGGACAATGAAGAATGGCTGTTTGCTTCACCACACACCATAAAACAGTAGCTGTGGTTTTAACTTTTATTTAATAAATCAATAGTACACCTCAAAAAGAGCAACTCTAATATATTTTATGAGATAAATCTGCTTTGTTTCTTCTTCTGGACTGATTTTTCCTTCTCAAAATTCTCAATTCATGGCTAAAATCAGTATTCAGAGAATTACTGAAATACGAGATGGCAGTTGGTGCTTATAAAATTCTATGGAGTACTGTACGTTTGGTTTTAGCAGAACTTACAGCAGAGTCTGTCTTTAGATCTAGATACTTCTGGAATGCCTTGCTGGCTTCTGTGGCCGCATGCTGAGTACACCAGTGTCACTGCTGTGTAGTGGTGGTGACGTTAATGATGTGTGCAATGTTATTACCACTGGACTGGCAGGGACCAACAGTGCAGCATTGCTGGAGCTTCAGGGAATTTAGGAAGTGAGTTACGTACAAGTGTTTATTTTAGGCTGTTGTTGATGATGATGTTGATGATGATGTTGATGTTGATGATGTTGTTGATATTTATTCACTTTTATATAGCGCTATTAATTCCACAGCACTTTACATACATCAGCATCACTGTCCCCATTGGGGCTCACAACCTAACTTCCCTATCAGTACGTCTTTGGAAAGCCGAGAAATTATGGAAGAAAACCACGCAAATACAGGGAGAACATACAAACTCCTTGCAGATGTTGTCCTTTGTGGAATTTGAACCCAGGACTCCAGCGCTGCAAGACTGCAGTGCTGACCACTGAGCTACCGTGCTAACCACTGAGTCACCATGTTTTGGTTTTTTTTGCGGCAAAAAACGCACCCGCGGCAAAAATGCATGTGTTTTTTACCGCGTTTTGGTGCGTTTTTTGTGTTTTTGCTCACTGTGTTTTTATGCGTTTTTTTTTTATCAGTGAACAATGCCATTAAAGATTGTTGAGAGAAAAAAAAAGGTCTGATGTCATTTCCTTCTTAAATATGTTCTTCATTCTCCACTAGTGTATGCAGGAGAGCAGACAGCTGCAGAACTACAAGGCTCAGGATGCTCCATCCAGGACTGTATGCTGGAGGGAGAGTCAGGGGGAGCAGAACTACAAGGCTCAGCATACTCCATCCACTAGTGTATGCAGGAGGGCAGACAGCAGCTGCACAATTACAAGGCTCAGCATTCTCCATCCAGGACTGTATGAAGGAGTTTTTTGCCCCCCCTCAAAAAATGACGTGGGCTTCGCCATATTTTTGTATGCTAGCCAGTTACAGCAGGCAGCTACGGGCTTCCCCCAACCCCCAGCTGCCTATTTGTACCCAGCTGGGAACCAAAAATATAGGGAAACCTTCTTTTTTTTTTTTTTTTTTTTTAGTTATTTCACGAATTTCATGAAATAATTAATTAAAAAAGACGTAGGCTTCGCCCAATTTTTGAGTCCAACCAGGTACAACTAGGCAGCTGGGGATTGGAATCTGCAGTGCAGGGTGCCCAAGCTTTCTGGGCACCTGCGCTGCAAATTGCAGTCTGCAGCCACCCCAGAAAATGGCGCTTTCATAGAAGCGCCATCTTCTGGCGCTGTTTTCAACTCTTCCAGCTGCCCTGATGTCGGGTGGCTCGCTGGGTAATAATGGGGTTAGGGCTAGCTGTATATTATCAACTGGCCCTAAGCCCGAAATTCATGATGTCACGCCAATATTAGACATGGCCACCATGAATTTCTAGTAAAAATAAAAAAA
>NC_134353.1:527850507-527910507 GCF_048569485.1 Anomaloglossus baeobatrachus
ACAACGGAATCCAGCGCAGGATTCCGTCATGCTCTACTGAGCATGCCCAGCATGCTTGGCACGCCCACTGGGCTGTCCCAAACACAGACGGATCATGACTGATCCGTCAAAAAACGGACGCACAGCGGATGTAACGGACGCAACTGATCCGTTTTTTCACAGGATTCCTGTGAAAGGAATCCTGTGAAAAACACATCAGTTGCATCAGTTGACATCTTGAAAATGACTGATCCGTTGCTGACGGACCTGACGGATTGAAAACACAGGATGTGTGAACTTAGCCTTAACGGCAGCTATGGGCCACAATTAGTAATGGCAGCGTCTATGACACACCATCACTAATCTGTCAGTGATAGTAAATAATGACGGGGTGTACAGCAGAGCAAGGAGAGACAACAGGCCGAGGAACGATCCAACAGGTTTATTCACAAGAACACTGGAACAGTCCACGTAAAACAGATTCGGGGGCCCTTCCCGACAATCCTCGGACCGGATTACAAAGCAATCGTCCTTACAGTAGTCCAAAGAGTTCCACACAATCCCACGGGCTGCCACACAGGCCTAGCTCCGTCCGTGTCCACAGCCACACAGGCTGGAGCTCCTGCTCCCTTCAAGTTTCAGCTCACTCTGAAGTTACAAAAGGGAAAATGCATTGTCTGTGCTCCTTGACCAGCCCACCATGTTCAGGGGGTGGGGGTCACACATCCTATCATCAATGGTTTGGTCCATCACAGGGCTCCGATATGTCTGCCAGCCACAGTAGATGAAGGGATCCCCTGCTGTGCAGAACAATGACTATTCCTTCACTGGCCAATGCAAGTACAGATTAGATACACAACTCTGGAAAGAAGAGGACAGGCTATTTACATAATCACATTAGATGCCAAGACTGCAATTGTATGAGCGAGACACATTGAGACCAGTAGCTCCCCCAAGGAAATACATGAATTACAACTAATACAACCAGGAAAATATACATATCATGACATAGTATCACAGCATATACAGTGAGAGGGTAAATTACATCTTCACAATCCCTCCCCCTCCCAACTTGTGTACGTACTAGGGACCTCTACAGGTCACTGGTTAAGTACACACAGGCAGAGCGTTACTTACATGTGGCTTCATGCAGCCACGAATTGGCATCGTAGCTCTCCCACATCATTGCCCAGGAGAACAGCTGCAGGCAGACCACCCATCACCCCAACCACACATCGCCTGACCCCAAAACCAAAGTTCAGATCCACAGTGGCTGTGGGAATAGTCCTCCATTGTCCACCAGCCAGTTCAATAACAATCCCAGGTCCTCTATGGATTGCCTCAGGCCGAACCACTCGGGGATCAGCCAGTGTGAGGAAAGCACCCGAGTCACAAAATCCAACAAGTCTCTGTCCATCCAGCACAACCTCCTGCAAGTGCTTACCTCGATGAGCAGAAGTCGTCATAACTGCGGGTCGCACCCCGTAAACTCCTGGTGGTGCAACATGGGGGGCTGAGTCACTAGGCCAGTCCTCACATAACGGTGCCACATCTTCCTCCATGGCACTGGGCTGTAAATAATTAACAATCCGATTGGGTGCAGGATCAGTCCTCATTTGAACAGCTGGGCAGGAGACTTGCCGATGCCCTGGCTGTCCACATTGATAGCATCTGAGCTGGGTCTCCCTCCATCCAAGGCGTCCTCTTGGGTAAGGGGTAGGGGAACTTGGAGGCCGGCTCCCACCTGAAGGTGCTGTAGGGGTTTGAGGATGATTCCTCCATGGCCTGGCTGGGCATGAGGCCTGCAAATGCCCGGGATGCCTACAAACATAACACCTGCGCTCTGTTACTTCCTCTCCCCGGCGTATTCCAGAAAGTGCAGTAGAAGCAACTGGAGGCACATTAACACGGGTATCAACATGTGGTGGCTTAGAGGAACGGGGAACAATGGGGACAGAATAACTGGGGGTATCCGGTGTTGTGGAGCTGTTAGGCGTCTCTCCATCCTCCAACAGAACCCTCCACTGAGGCTTGATGGTGAGAGCCTCATCAGCTAGAGTAGCAGCTTCCTCCACTGTCGCTGGTTTTCTCTCACGCACCCATTCCCGGATCTCAGCGGGGCACTGGGCAAAGAATTGTTCTTTTAGGATGACCTGCAGGAATGTCTCCCAAGATAAGGCCTCCTCTGCCTCCAGCCAGCGATTACATATTTGTTTGAGTCTATGAGCATATATCTTAAAAGACACTTCCCCATCACAGGCTAAAGCACGGAACTGAGTCCTGTAAGTGTCTGGGGTCACAGCATAATGTTCTAGAATAGTCTGTTTAATATCCGCATACTCACAGTTCCACCGAGGGTCCATGGCTCTATAGGCTTCAGCAGCTCCCCCCTCTAGGAGCCCAACCAGATGCCGGACGCGCTCCCTTTCTGGGACTTCCATTAATCGACACTGATGCTCAAAGTCCTGGAAGAAGCCCTCAATGTCACCAGCAGCCTCATTAAACTGCTTGAAGTCTTTGCGGGACACTCTGGGAAGTTCCCTCATGATGGGTGCTGGGGTTACAGTCTGTCTGGAACCTCTCGCGGCTTCCACAGCGAGCTGCTTATCCAGCAATGCCATCTCCTCCATCCTGCGCTCCTTCTCTTCAGCTCCACGCATGGCCTCCCTCTTATCTTCTATGGTGGCCTCATCTCCAAGCAGTGCCATCTTTTCCTTGTACCACACAACCCATTGACTTTTTTGGGTATTCACCTCCGGCTGCCGTCTTTCTTCCGTTTGCTGTGAGGATCCTTCCTCCACGTCATTTTGCGAACAGACTCCTTCTAGCGCCTCAATCAGCTGCTCCTTGGAGAGTCCTTTGAAACGAACTCCTACTTCACGGGCCTTTGATTGCAGGCTCCCCAAAGTCCAGGTCTTGTACTCTGCAGTGCTGGTTCCTGATGTTGAGCCATTGTCCTCCATTCCTTCTGCTCTGATCCCAGCGCTGCCAACCAGTTTGTGACGGGGTGTACAGCAGAGCAAGGAGAGACAACAGGCCGAGGAACGATCCAACAGGTTTATTCACAAGAACACTGGAACAGTCCACGTAAAACAGATTCGGGGGCCCTTCCCGACAATCCTCGGACCGGATTACAAAGCAATCGTCCTTACAGTAGTCCAAAGAGTTCCACACAATCCCACGGGCTGCCACACAGGCCTAGCTCCGTCCGTGTCCACAGCCACACAGGCTGGAGCTCCTGCTCCCTTCAAGTTTCAGCTCACTCTGAAGTTACAAAAGGGAAAATGCATTGTCTGTGCTCCTTGACCAGCCCACCATGTTCAGGGGGTGGGGGTCACACATCCTATCATCAATGGTTTGGTCCATCACAGGGCTCCGATATGTCTGCCAGCCACAGTAGATGAAGGGATCCCCTGCTGTGCAGAACAATGACTATTCCTTCACTGGCCAATGCAAGTACAGATTAGATACACAACTCTGGAAAGAAGAGGACAGGCTATTTACATAATCACATTAGATGCCAAGACTGCAATTGTATGAGCGAGACACATTGAGACCAGTAGCTCCCCCAAGGAAATACATGAATTACAACTAATACAACCAGGAAAATATACATATCATGACATAGTATCACAGCATATACAGTGAGAGGGTAAATTACATCTTCACAATCACACACACAGAAAAGCCTTTATTTGAACTAAAACACAGCCCCCTCTTTCACCCCCTTATTAACCCCCCCAAACATCCAGGTCCGCCAAAACAGGAGGTCTGGCGACGCTTGCATCCAGCGACGTCTGAGACAGAGTGCTCAATGCAGCTCCATGTACAAGGCTGCACGGGGAGCTCCAGGACATTTCCCACGCAGATTACATTACCGCTCGCGAGAACTTGTGTGTCCTCACACGACCTCGTCAGCGGTAATAGCGTGACATCACCTGCCGACAGTGACCCTGTGAAATCTCAGATCCGAGGTCCCACAGTGTCACTGCTCTATCACAAATACTGTGGGGGGGGGGGATCAGATACATCACAAATAAAAGCTGTAATCCATCTATCCATTATCTATCTATCCATTATCTATCTATCCATCCCTCTATCTATCCATCCATTTATCTATCCATCCATTTATCTATCCATCCATTTATCTATCCATCCATTTATCTATCTATCCATTTATCTATCCATTTATCTATCTATCCATTATCTATCTATCCATTTATCCATCCATTTATCTACCTGCGGAAAAACCACGGCAAAAACGCACCAAAAATGCGGCAAAACCGCATGCATTTGTCCCGCGGTTTTGGTGCTGTTTTTTACCGCAGATGCGGTAATCTTCAACACTTTTCTAGGGCGCACATAGCCTAAGGCAGCTCTGCCCACATGACTACTAATGGTCATTGGTATAAGGTCTCACATTCACACTTCAGGTATTTTAACCTACAATGAACACTGGCCTTGTTTCATCAGTGATTTCAGTCATCGTTTCATAAGCGTTTAGTCTGAGTTACTTCCATTTTTTTTTGCACATTAAACAAATAAGTTTCTCCACCTTCTCCTATTTAACAGTCTATAAAATCCAAGTGTTCTCTGATTATTTTTTTTTTTCTTTTCATGAATTCATTAACTTACATTGCTGATTTTGAGTGAACGCTCGGATCAATATTAGAAGTGTCCCGCGATTTTGCATGGACTGCTCGGTCCAAAAAGAATCATGGACATGTGAACAGCCCCATTCACTGTTGTTGGTACAAGTGCTATCCGTGAAAACCACAGATGGCACTAATATGCAATAACTGGACCTCCGATTGAGCTCTAACGCATACACCAGAATGTACTGCATTTTTCCCTAAAGAGGTTTTCCACTACTAATGTTTCATTTGTCCTATCTAAAACTTTCCAAATATGCTTCTGCTACCTACCCTGCTCCTGTAAGCGGATCTCTCTGCGGCGCATATATCGCTTTCTTGATATTTTAACTTTGAACCTTTTGGTCTGGTGAATGAAATCGGACAAACTGAGCAGGGCAAATCACTGATGAGGGTGAGGCTGCCTCTGTGAGTGCCAGCAGGCTTGGCACATATGCACCACTTCACTCTCCTCTCAGCTTGTTTTACAGTGCAGTGCTTTCATCTGACAAGCGCTGTAATGTGCCAATCATTAGAGAGTATATCACCCTGTACTATCTAGTGATCAGCACATCGCAAAGCTTGTCACATAAAAGCACTGCACTGTAAACCAGGCTGAGAGCAGTGAAGTGTGATCTGGGCATACATACCCAGCTTGCTGTCACTCAGTGGCAGCACCACCCTCACCAGGAATGTGCCCTACTCCGTTTGTCTGATTCCAGTGTCCAGACCTTATAAATCAAAGCTAAAACATCAACAGAGGAATATATGCGCTGCAGACAGATAAACTAAAGGCCGCTTTACACACTGCGATATAGGTCCCGATATCGCTAGTGTGGGTACCCACCCCCATCTGTTGTGCGACGCGGGCAAATCGCTGCCCGTGGCGCACAACATCGCCCAGAGCCGTCACACATACCTGCCTAGCGACGTCGCTGTGACCGGCGAACCGCCTCCTTTCTAAGGGGGCGCTTCGTTTAGCGTCACAGCAGCGTCACTGAACCGCCGCCCAATAGCAGCAGAGGGGCAGAGATGAGCGGGACGTAACATCCCGCCCACCTCCTTCCTTCTGCATAGCGGCCAGGAGGCAGGTAAGGAGAGCTTCCTCGTTCCTGCGGCGTCACACGGAGCGATGTGTGCTGCCGCAGGAACGAGGAACAACTTTGTAACTGCTGCAGTAACGATATTTGAGAATGGACCCCCATGTCACCGATGAGCGATTTTGCATGTTTTTGCGACGATGCAAAATCGCTCATAGGTGTCACACGCAACGGCATCGCTAATGCGGCCGGATGTGCGTCACAAATTCCGTGACCCCAACGACAACGCATTAGCGATGTCGTAGTGTGTAAAGCCCCCTTTAGAGGAGCAGATTAGGTAGCAGAAGTATACTGAGAAAGAGTTAGCTAGGAATAGTTAGGACAAATGAAAGGGGGCCACAATAGTAGTGGAAAACTCTTAACAGTTGGGTAGACATTTTGTTCTAAAGCCTATGCTACAATTTTCAAAATGTGTTCTGCTCACTTGTCACATTTTATACACAGGTTTGTATAAAGTGGGACTAAAGGTGCATTTACACTGTGCGATTTGCAGCGTTACATAGCTGGCAACATGTCAGTCTGCAGTAGGTTATCAGTCTATTTTAAACAGACTGACCATGATTCAGATGCACATTGAATAATCAGTAAAAGATCATTCAGTACACATACTGCCATTATTCTTGAGAGCGCAGGTTTTGTTTGCACTTGCCAATGTGCTGTTGAGAACGATCATCTTTTGCGCAAACAAAAAGATCATTTCTTTGTCGCTCCTAATTGGGAGACCCAGACAATTGGGTGTATAGCTACTGCCTCCGGAGGCCACACAAAGTATTACACTAAAAAGTGTAAGGCCCCTCCCCTTCTGGCTATACACCCCCCCGTGGGATCACGGGTTCCTCAGTTTTATGCTTTGTGCGAAGGAGGTCAGACATCCACGCATAGCTCCACTGTTTAGTCAGCAGCAGCTGCTGACTATGTCGGATGGAAGAAAAGAGGGCCCATACTAGGACCCCCAGCATGCTCCCTTCTCACCCCACTTTCTGTCGGCGGTGTTTGTTAAGGTTGAGGTACCCATTGCGGGTACGGAGGCTGGAGCCCACATGCTGATTCCTTCCCCATCCCCATTAGGGCTCTGGGTGAAGTGGGACTTTACCGGTCTCCAGGCACTGAGACCGTGCTCCTTCCACAGCCCCCGGAGAATCGGCTGGATATGGAGCTGAGTATCGTCAGGGACAGGGCCCTGCTTCGTTAAGGTACTCTGTGTCCCCGGGCATACCGCGCGCACACCGCAGCATGCTGGGCGTGTTAGTGCGCCGGGGACATCAGCGCTGCTGCGCTTGTGCCATTCCTCACTACAGCGCTGCTGAGTGAGTAGACTTAGTACGAACGGCCGCGCCGGCCGCTGGGGTCAGTTTTCACTGCGACGCGGCTGGGACTTGTGGTGCGCCGGGGACTTCCGCGCTAGCCGTGCATGTATGACGGCCGCGCTTATTACTACAGTCCCCGGCTTTTGCGGCCTAGTTCGTTTCGTTCCCGCCCCCAGACCTGCCAGTCAGGGGGAGGGCGGGACGCTGTACAGACCATCAGCGCTGAGGGCTGGAGTCTGCTTTACATACTCCAGCCCTCACACTGGGCACAGTGGGACGCCAGTTTCCCGCTCTTTGTTTGTGGCACGCCCACGGTCCACCCCTTCTCACAGGACGCCGGCAGCCATTCCTGTCTGCACGCTGAGCTGGAGAGGGGAGACTGGGAGACCCAGACACGGGATTCTGCGACCTCACACCCGCTTTTCAGCGGGCGGTAAGCAGCCCTCAAGGGCTCACCCCCACTTGTGCCGAAGTGTACTTTGTATTTTTGTGCTTGCATGCTATACATTACACTGTACGGTCGCTGGTGACTCTCTGCTATATTACCCTCCTAGGTTACTCAAGGCAGACAACAGCATGTCGTCCGCAAAAAGCAAACGTGCCAAGGCACAGACTTTATATGCTGCTTGTACCGCATGTGGGGCTGCTCTACCGGCAGGTTCCACTGACCCCCATTGTGTGCAGTGCTCGGCCCCTGTGGCACTTGCTCAGCCGGGGCCGCTGCTAGAGGTGACCCAGGGAGAACCACCTGTGAATGCTGTCCAGGTGACAGGGACGGAGTTTGCAGTTTTTGCTGACAGATTGTCTATGACTATGTCTAAAATTCTTGAAACATTGCAGTCTAGACCAGTAACTCAGACCATGGGCACTGTTGAATCATTGCTCCCTGGTCTCCCTCAGCTGGAACACTCCCGAGCTCAGGAGGTGTCGCATGCACCCCAGGGTGACGACTCTGACTCGGACGACAGTCCCAGACGGCCTAAGCGGACTCGCTATGAGCGGCCCTCAACTTCATCACACTGGTCAGGGTCCCAGCTGGACGACTCTCTGTGTGATGAGGCGGATGTGGCTGATCAGGATTCTGATCCTGGGACCGTTCTCAATCTGGATACACCTGATGGTGACGCCATAGTGAATGATCTTATAGCGTCCATCAATAGAATGTTAGATATTTCTCCACCAGCTCCTCCTGCGGAGGAGTCAGCCTCACAGCAGGAGAAATTCCATTTCAGGTATCCCAAGCGTAAATTGAGCACTTTTCTGGACCACTCTGACTTTAGAGACGCTATCCAGAAACACCACGCTTATCCAGATAAGTGTTTCTCCAAACGGCTTAAAGATACACGATATCCTTTTCCCCCTGACGTGGTCAAGGGCTGGACCCAGTGTCCCAAGGTGGACCCTCCAATCTCCAGGCTTGCAGCTAGATCCTTAGTTGCAGTGGAAGATGGGGCGGCACTGAAAGATGCCACTGACAGACAGATGGAGCTCTGGTTGACATCCATCTATGAAGCTATTGGAGCGTCGTTGGCGCCAGCATTCGCAGCCGTATGGGCACTCCAAGCTATTTCAGCTGGGCTTACACAGGTCGACACGGTCACACGTACATCTGCTCCGCAGGTGGCGCCCTTGACCTCTCAAATGTCTGCATTCGCGTCTTACGCGATTAATGCTGTCCTAGACTCTACGAGCCGTACGGCAGTGGCGTCTGCCAACTCCGTGGTTTTACGTAGAGCCTTGTGGTTGAGAGAATGGAAGGCAGATTCTGCTTCCAAGAAGTGCTTAACCAGTTTGCCTTTTTCTTGTGACCGACTGTTTGGTGAGCGTTTTGGATGAAATCATTAAACACTCCAAGGGTAAGGATTCGTCCTTACCTCAACCCAGACAAAACAAACCCCAACAGAGTCCGCCCTAAAGGCGGAAGGAGTGGTGACTCCCGTTCCTCTTCAGGAACGAGGTCGCGGTTTTTACTCCAATTTGTTTGTGGTGCCAAAGAAGGACGGGTCGTTCCGTCCCGTCCTGGATCTAAAGCTGCTCAACAAACACGTGAAAACCAGGCGGTTCCGGATGGAATCCCTCCGCTCCGTCATCGCCTCAATGTCTCAAGGAGATTTCCTAGCATCAATAGACATCAAGGATGCTTATCTCCACGTGCCGATTGCGCCAGAGCATCAGCGTTTTCTACGCTTCGTTGTAGGAAGCGAACACCTGCAGTTCGTAGCTCTACCTTTCGGGCTGGCGACAGCCCCTCGGGTCTTTACCAAGGTTATGGCAGCAGTAGTGGCAGTCCTGCACTCGCAAGGTCACTCTGTGATTCCGTATTTGGACGATCTACTTATCAAGGCACCCTCTCAAGAGGCATGCCAGCACAGCCTGAACGTGGCACTGAAGACTCTCCAGGGTTTCGGGTGGATTATCAACTTTTCAAAGTCAAATCTAACCCCGACCCAATCACTAACATATCTTGGCATGGAGTTTCATACTCTCTCAGCGATAGTGAAACTTCCACTGGACAAACAGTGTTCACTACAGACAGGGGTGCAATCTCTCCTTCAGGGCCAGTCGCACCCCTTGAGGCGCCTCATGCACTTCCTAGGGAAGATGGTAGCAGCAATGGAAGCAGTTCCTTTCGCGCAGTTTCATCTGCGTCCACTTCAATGGGACATTCTCCGCCAATGGGACGGGAAGTCGACATCCCTCGACAGGGATGTCTCCCTCTCTCAGACAGCCAAGGACTCTCTCCGGTGGTGGCTTCTTCCCACCTCATTGTCGAAAGGAAAGTCGTTCCTACCCCCATCCTGGGCGGTGGTCACGACAGACGCGAGCCTGTCAGGGTGGGGAGCAGTGTTTCTCCACCACAGGGCTCACGGTACGTGGACTCGGAAAGAGTCCACCCTTCAAATCAATGTTCTGGAAATCAGAGCAGTCTATCTTGCCCTACAAGCCTTCCAGCAGTGGCTAGCAGGCAAGCAGATCCGAATTCAGTCGGACAACTCCACAGCGGTGGCATACATCAACCACCAAGGGGGAACACGCAGTCGGCAGGCCTTCCAGGAAGTCCGGCGGATTCTGACGTGGGTGGAAGACACGGCATCCACCATATCCGCAGTTCACATACCAGGCGTGGAAAACTGGGAAGCAGACTTTCTCAGTCGCCAGGGCATGGACGCAGGGGAATGGTCCCTTCACCCGGACGTGTTTCAGGAGATCTGTCGCCGCTGGGGGATGCCGGACGTCGACCTGATGGCGTCACGGCACAACAACAAGGTCCCGGTTTTCATGGCGCGATCCCACGATTACCGAGCTCTGGCGGCAGACGCCCTAGTTCAGGATTGGTCGCAGTTCAGGCTACCTTATGTGTTCCCACCTCTGGCGTTGTTGCCCAGGGTGCTGCGCAAGATCAGGGCCGACTGCCGCCGCGCCATCCTCGTCGCTCCAGACTGGCCAAGGAGGTCGTGGTACCCGGATCTGTGGCACCTCACGGTAGGCCAACCGTGGGCTCTGCCAGACCGTCCAGACTTGCTGTCTCAAGGGCCGTTTTTCCATCTGAATTCTGCGGCCCTGAACCTGACTGTGTGGCCATTGAGTCCTGGATCCTAGCGGCCTCAGGTTTATCTCATGAAGTGGTTGCCACCATGAGACAGGCTAGGAAACCATCCTCCGCCAAGATCTACCACAGGACGTGGAAGATATTCTTATCTTGGTGCTCTGCTCAGGGAGTTTCTCCCTGGCTATTTGCATTGCCTATTTTTCTTTCCTTCCTCCAGTCTGGGTTGGAAAAAGGTTTGTCGCTCGGCTCCCTTAAAGGTCAAGTCTCCGCGCTATCCGTATTTTTTCAGAAGCGCCTAGCGCGACTTCCTCAGGTACGCACGTTCCTGCAAGGGGTTTGTCATATCGTCCCCCCTTACAAGCGGCCGTTGGAGCCCTGGGATCTGAACAAGGTCCTAATTGCTCTCCAGAAGCCGCCTTTCGAGCCTTTGAAGGATGTTTCCCTTTCTCGTCTTTCACAGAAAGTGGCCTTTCTAGTGGCGGTCACGTCTCTTCGGAGAGTGTCCGAGCTGGCGGCGTTATCATGCAGATCTCCCTTCCTAGTATTTCACCAGGACAAGGTAGTTCTGCGTCCAATTCCAGAATTTCTTCCTAAGGTGGTATCCTCCTTTCATCTCAACCAGGATATCACTTTACCGTCTTTGTGTCCGCATCCAGTTCACCAATTTGAAAAAGGTTTGCATTTATTGGATCTGGTGAGAGCACTCAGGATCTACATTTCCCGCACGGCGTCTCTGCGCCGCTCGGATGCACTCTTTATCCTTGTCGCTGGTCAGCGTAAGGGGTCGCAAGCTTCCAAATCCACCCTGGCGCGGTGGATCAAGGAACCAATTCTTCACACCTACCGTTCTGCTGGGCTTCCGATTCCATCAGGACTGAAGGCCCATTCTACCAGAGCCGTGGGTGCGTCCTGGGCATTACGGCACCAGGCTACGGCTCAGCAGGTGTGCCAGGCGGCTACCTGGTCGAGTCTGCACACTTTTACCAAGCATTATCAGGTGCATACCTACGCTTCGGCGGATGCCAGCCTAGGTAGACAAGTCCTTCAGGCGGCGGTGGCCCACCTGTAGGAAAGGGCTGTTTGACGGCCCTATCACGAGGTATTCTTTTACCCACCCAGGGACTGCTTTTGGACGTCCCGATTGTCTGGGTCTCCCAATTAGGAGCGACAAAGAAGAAGGGAATTTTGTTTACTTACCGTAAATTCCTTTTCTTCTAGCTCCAATTGGGAGACCCAGCACCCGCCCTGTTTTCTTAGGGATTTTGTTTTTTCGGGTGCACATGTTGTTCATGTTGAAGAGTTCAGTTCTCCGATGTTGTTCCTCGGATTGAATTTGTCTTTAAAACAGTTATTGGCTTTCCTCCTTCTTGCTTTTGCACTAAAACTGAGGAACCCGTGATCCCACGGGGGGGTGTATAGCCAGAAGGGGAGGGGCCTTACACTTTTTAGTGTAATACTTTGTGTGGCCTCCGGAGGCAGTAGCTATACACCCAATTGTCTGGGTCTCCCAATTGGAGCTAGAAGAAAAGGAATTTACGGTAAGTAAACAAAATTCCCTTCATCACCGACATAATATCAATATTTTGTTTGTTTGTCAGGGGATCACTAGCCTCTTTAGACTGCATGATCATTGTGAATATACAGTCCTAATACTAGTACAAGGGGCTGCTGATAAGTCATTGGCTTTGTGATTTTTTTTTTGTTTCTATGATAACGAATATTACATCACATGAAAGCCTTATGTGCCTAATAAATATTTTAAAACATTTTGTGTCTGTTGCTTATGACACGCGGGAAAACAAAATGGCGGAGTCTAATGCAATATTCACAGCAACTGAGAGCAGAGGAATGATAAAATTCTTGTTTATGCAAGGAAAGTCCATGAAGGATATTCATGGTGGTATGTTGCAGACATTGGGGGATCAATGCCCTTCATATTCCACAGTTAAGAACTGGGGTGCCAAATTTTAAAACTGGCCAATCAGCACCAATGGATGAGGAACATCCTGGACGACTGAAAGTGGTGGTTGTTCCGGAGATTGTCGATGCTGTGCACAACCTCATACTGGAGAATCGACGAATTTTAGCTAAAGCAATAGCAGACATCATGGGGACATAATGAAAACAAAGAGTAGTCAATAGAGTGGTGCCATAGTGGTTCTTCTCGTCCAAAGAAGTTTAAGGTGCAAAAATCAACCACTAAGGTGATGGCGTCTGTGCTCTGGGATAAGGAGAGCGTGCTGCTAGTGGACTACCTTCAAAAGGGTTCCACCATCAATGCAAGGTATTACATTGAACTTTTGGACCAATTGAAGACCGCTCTGAAGGCCAAAAGGCCCGGCAAGCTGTTCAAAGGAATCTTGTTCCTGCAAGACAACGCCTCAGCTCACACGGCACAAGCGACCAGGGCAGAACTGGGCATCCAGCTGGTTGACCACCCGCCTTATTCACCAGATCTAGCTACATCCGACGATCATCTGTTTTCAAACCTGAAGAAACACCTCAAGGGTACCAAATTTCACACCATTTCTGATACCATGGCAGCTACGGATGCCTGGTTTGAGGCACAACCGAAATCCTTCTTTTTGCTAGGCTTACAGAACTTGGGATACCGATGTAAGAAGTGTGTTGATATCAGTCGAGAGTATGTGAAATAAATGTAAAGTTTCATCATCCTATCTCGTTTATTTCTGGGTAAAGCCTCTTGTTACACTATCTCCCAGGTTGCTTTTCCCATGTTTACTTTTATGCCCTATACACATTAGACTGAGTCCACTGATTATCAAGGAGCTTAGCTGACAGTCTGAGTAAGGGGGCCTCCCAATTCTTCCTGACATCACCTGGACTTGGCATGTACCGTGTTTTTCCAAAAATAAGACCTTCCCCAAAAATAAGCCCTAGCAGGGATTTTCAGCATTTTCGGAGAAAGGCTTAAATATAAGCCCTCCCCCGAAAATAAGCCCTACTCCTGGATCAATAATGAAGTGTCCATGCAGCTAAAAAAGATACAGATACTGCAGGACACTTCATTATACACAGCGGCACCCGGCAATCACTCACCTGACACTGAGCGGCAGGACCTGCATTGATCACACACCCGCACACACCAGATCTCACACACACACACACACACACACACACACACACACACACCAGATCTCACACACACACCAGATCTCACACACACACCAGATCTCTCACACACACACACCAGATCGCATACAGTCAGATCGCACACACAAACATCGAATCACACGCAAACATCGGATCACACACACATCAGATCGCATACATACTCACCTGATCCAGAGACACCGATCGGCTGTGTTTTTCTGTGATCGGCTGTGTGTGTCTGTGATCGGATGTGTGTATCTGTGATCGGCTGTGTATGCCTGTGATCGGATGTGTGTATCTGTGATCGGCTGTGTGTGCCTGTGATCGGATGTGTGTGATCTGCTGTGTATATCTGCGATCTGCTGTGTGTGTGTGCGATCTGCTGTGTGTGTGTGTGTGATCTGCTGTGTGTATGTGATCTGCTGTGTGTGTGTTTTTCTGCGATCGGCTGTGTGTATCTATGATCGGCTGTGAGTGCCTGCGATCTGCTGGGCGTGATCTGCTGTGTGTGTGATCTGCTGTGTTTGTGTGTGTGTATGATCTGCTGTGTTTGTGTGTGATCTGCTGTGTTTGTGTGTGTGTGTGTGTGTGTGTCTGTGTGTGTGTATGATCTGCTGTGTGTGTGTATGATCTGCTGTGTGTGTGTATGATCTGCTGTGTTTGTGTGTGATCTGCTGTGTGTGTGTGTGTGATCTGCTGTGTGCCTGCGATCTGCTGTGTGTGTGTGTGATCTGCTGTGTGTGCCAGCGTGTCAGCTAGCAGCAGGGTAGGATGGCGTGCAGCACCGACCGGAGATCACAGGAGGACCTGGGAACCACGCAGACGTCCTGGTCTGGTGAGTATGAGTCTCCTGGGAAGTGGGGGGGGGTCTGCTTTTTTTGGGGGGTAAACTTGCCCTCAACCGTGTTTCTCCAAGAATAAGACCTCCTCCAAAAATAAGCCCTAGTGCTTTTTTGGGGGGCAAAAAATATATAAGACAGTGTCTTATTTTTGGAAAAACACGGTACTATGTTGGACTGCTGATCCTTTTGTTGGCGAAATTGGCCGCACCCAGACGAGTCTGTCAATGGCTCTCCCGTATAACACACAGGAGTGCTCAGGACAGACACTGTCCTGTGTATGTAGACCCTTTACTGAGCACATGGATTCCCAGCAGTTCAGCATCTGCTTATGATGATCAGTAATCAGAGGAGAGGTGCTTTGCTGCCCCTGATAATGATGGTCAACTGTTAATTGCAGTACAATAAGGCAATTGCATAAGGAGTAGAGTGTCAGGCATAGCGCAGCGGCACTGTAACTGGTATGGTCTGGGTGAACTTTGTTTGATTAGTAGGGAACATTGTGCCTGTTTATATGATGGGGCATTGTAGCTGGCATAATTGGGTGCATTGTGGCTAGTAATGTGATGGCACCCTGTGGCTTTCATAGTCAAGGGTCACTTTGGCTGTCAATGTGATTTATGTCTATATTAACTCAACTGCACATGATATCTCAAGTTGAATATTTATTTCCCTATATTTGTGCTTTGGTTTGTGCTGCGACTTAAAGTCCCAAAAATACAATAAATTGTGTTTTGTATTTTTTTTTTAATGATACCCCTTTCCGATTTTTTTTTTTATGTGTTATATATATACATATATATATATATATATATATAAAATATATATATATATATATATATATATAAAATATAAAATATATATATATATATATATATATAAAATATAAAATATATATATATATATATATATATATAAAATATATATATATATATATAATATATATATATATAAAATATATATATATATATATATATATTTAATTAGAATGTGGCCCGATTCTAACATATCGGGTAGTCTAGAATGTGTATGTAGGTTAGCAGATTGAATAATAAAGTAATGAATGGACTGGATGGGATAGGTTTAATTTAGTATTCTTATAATTGTTTATTGGTTTTAAAATGACAAACAGAAGGAACAGTTTTAATAGATGAGTCTAATGTTTAATGATGTCCATGGCTTGTAATGAAAGAAGGCCATGAACAGTGTAAAGTTAAGTAAAAATATGCTGATGCTGTGATGTGGCCCAATGCTGGTACGTGCCCCCATCGTGGTGCAGCCACCATCCTGACATGTGCCCCCATCCTGCGGGGTAAGGCGCTTTCACACCTGCGTTCAGCGCAATCCACCGCTATGGAGAATAGCGCAGTCCGTTAACGCACTACACTATTCTCCATAGACTTGTATTGATGACGCACTGTAACGTAAGTTGCATCCGCTGGACGACGCTGAGTCGTTATTTTGACGCAGCGTCGGGTGGAGGGAATGGTACATGTAGCGTTTTTTGGGGTCGTTAAAATAATGCACATTGACAGATTCCGTTGGAATCCGCCAAGGTGTCTAATGATTGTATGGTGGCAGATTCCGCTGCTATGCGCTAAGGAATCCGCTGACAAATTCTATCACGTTCTACTGAGCATGCTCAGCATGTCCAGCAGAATGATCTAAATCGTTTAAAATCACTCCTGGTCTCTCTCCCCTCTCCCCCCTCTCTCATACTCATTGATCACCAGCGCGGCACTTCATGGCTGTCACAAAGCTCCGGGGGCTTTTCCTCTTTTGAAAATGTCGGCCACTCATTATTCAATCTTGTATTCCCTGCTTCCCCAGCCCACCGGCGCCCATGATTGGTTGCAGTCAGACCCGCCCCCACGCTGAGTGACAGCTGTCTCACTGCAACCAATCACAGCCGCCGGTGGGTGCGTCTATATCGTGCAGGAAAATAAATAATTAAAAAAAAAACAACGTACGGTCCCCCCCAATTTCGATATTCTCAGGAAGAGGTTATGGGGAGCCCCCCAGCCTAACAATATAAGCCAGCAGCTGCCCGGAATTGCCGCATCCATTAGATGCGACAGTCTCGGGACTCTACCCGGCTCATCCCGAATTGCCCTGGTGCGGTGGCAATCGAGGTAATAAGGAGTTAATGGCAGCAGACCATAGCTGCCACTAAGTCCTAGGTTAATCATGGCAGGCGTCCCCCGAGATACCTTCCATGATTAACCTGTAAGTTGAAGAAAATAAACACATTCACCCAAAAAAATCCTTTATTTGGAATAAAAGACAAAAAAAACCCCTCTTTCACCACTTTATTAAACCCCCAAACACCCTTCCAGATCCGATGCAATCCACAGAGGTCCCATGACGCTTTCAGCTCTGCTACATGAAGCTGACAGGAGCGGCAGTAGAACACGACTGCTATCAGCTCCACGCAGCAACTTAAGTGAGCCGTGCGATCAGCTGTCCCCTCATTCAGGTGACCCGCGGACACAGCTCTCGGGTGGAGGACTGCAGCTGTGGCCGCGGGTCACCTGAGTGACTGCACCGCTCTTTGCGCGGCTCACTGCAGTCACTCAGGGGATTTGCGGTCACCTTTCTCTCTCTCTCTCTTCCCGACCGCAAATCTCCTTTCCCGGCGAAACGTTTAAAAAACAAACAAACAAACAAACAAAAAAAAAATGCAAAACGTTCTTTTACAGGAATCCGTTACTTTATTAGCACACTATTTGCAACGCATCCGTCACATGTGTCACACAACGCACTGTGACTGATGCCTCACAACGCAAGTGTGAAAGCAGCCTGTGTGCAGGGGGCGGAGTGTGGGGTGGGTGGAGCCAAGTGGGCCCATGGCGCTGAGGATGTCCGTGTCGGGGACTGCATGGCTGGGGACAGGTGACTATCCAGGTGTGTGTGTGTGTGTGTGTGTGTGTGTGTGTTCAGTGTATACATGCGGAGTTCGGGGGGGCGGAGCCGAGCGGGGAAGTGTCGGATGTCGTCCTGTCGGCCCGTAGTTTGGGCTGTTCATTTAGGCTCCTTGCACACGTAGCCAGGGTAAATATCGGGTAACTAAGCAAAGCGCTTTGCTTAGTAACCCGATGTGTACTCTGGTTACGTGTGCAGGGAGCCTTAGCTGAGCCGTTGGTCGCAAGCTCTTTAGTGCACGTGCTGTGGCGATGGTTGTCACTGTAATGACATCATTTTGGAGCAAGACAGACAAAGGCAATTTTATATATACATACATACATACATACATACATACAGAGTATAATGTTTGGCTGGTTAATACCCAATAATGAAGCATTGGTTTCATGTGTGAAATCCAAATGACAGTTAATATTATGCAAGAACTACCAGTCTCATAGTCTTTGCTTATACCACTCTTCATTGTGCGGCCCCCTTGTCTTTTGTGCCATCTGTAGAAACTTAACTACTTGTTTTCTAATTATTGTAAGATGAAAGTCCCCTGTAGATGGAATGACCCTCAGGCAGTGTTGGAAAGGCTCCATGAAGCTATAAATGACTTTATCATGTAAACTCCAAGCCTAGGCAAAAGCAGAACACTCAAAGATATTTTCTAAAGCTGTGTTGCTGAAAACTATCCATTCCATCTGCAAATGTTACATTTTTACTTTATTTTGTGTTTCTTTTCTTAGAGACCAGAAATTCTACTTTTTTTTTTTTTTTTGGAAAACTGAATTTGATACGCTAAGGTTCTCCAGCCTATTAAAACATTATACTCCTATAAATACATATACAGTGCCTTGAAAAAGCATTCATGCCCTGTGAAGTGTTCCACATTTTTTTCACATTACACCCACAAACTTAAAGGGGTGGTCCACTGCAAAGCATAGTGGCCACATCAATGTAAAGCTGAAACAGAAGGCTTAATAAATACCTTCTGTTGTCCATTCTGCCTGTGAGCGGCGCTATCACTGTCCACTCATCCCCATCTTGTGACCCCCTGGAACAGTAACCTCTGATGTCCGGTGATGTCACGTCAACTTCCAGAATTGGAAGTTGATTCTGCATCACCGAGGCAGGCCGAGTCTCCATGAGTGACTTGGCTGTGGGTGGAGTTTCACAGAACATCACAGCCCAGCATCGCTCTTGCGACGCTCTGCGGTGAAGGAGAGAACGCGGAAGAGGGCTGTGACGTACGATGAAACTCCGCCCACAGCCCAGTTAATCACGGAGACTGGGTCCCGCCTCGGTGATGTCAGGTCAACTTCCAATTCCAGAAGTAATCGCTTTTTATTGCAATGTTGCTGCAGCCAAAAAATGTAATTCTACAGTTTTAAAAAAAAAAAAAAGAAATGTAAACAGCTCTGCTCTGCACAATAGAAATACTGAGTTCCTATGAACAGCCAGCGTTAACAGGAAGTTCACCATGTCATACACAACGGTCATCAGCTGATCCCTGGCTGTCATGACAACCCATCGGTGTCCCACAATTAGTCTAAGGCTCCATGCCGAAACATATAGGATCAAGCTGAGTACCTAACTGTGTTCCCCTGCTATTTCTATGGTTTTAGAGGACTAAAATAAGTGGGTTTTTTTTTTTATCATACTCTACCGAGCTGCTGGAGATTCTTTCTTCCATTTTTTCATTGTTAACACTGTCCAAGGCCGAGCACTGGCAGGGGAGTCTGCAATTCACTGCAGGATCAGAAGTGAGCTGAAGATTTATATATATTTTCTCGTGAATGGCATGCACTCTGCTGGTGCGTGTTAAATACCGCTATTATGGGATTGACAGCGGGACTTAACTAGTTAACAACAGTGGTCGGATCTCCAATCTGCCCACTGCTGTTGGAAGCACATATCGCCTGATCAGATCAGCCAACATGTGAATGGAAATATGCGGGCTAGCACGTCGAGCCCGCATAAAAGGAAGGGACACGACCTGTGAAGTACCAGTGAGTCACAGGTTGTGAAGGCGCTAAATGCTTCTGTCGGAGATTGACCGCGACATTTCACTAGCTAACAGCCGAAGGTGGTTCTCCAATCCACCCGCAACAGTTAGAGGCTCTTGTTGGCTGATTAAATATTCCATCAAGTGCTGGGAAAGATGCAGGATTAGCGTGTGAGCCCGCATCAAAGGCAGGGACTTGGCCGATGATGTAAATATACGTCATCCATCATGAAAGTTTAAAATACGATCACGTTTGGTGGTTTGCTAATATGTAGGCCACGCAGTCACTACAAAACTGAATAGGCCCATAAAAATGTAGAACTTGTTAATAAAAAGATCAAAAATTGCTTCTAATGTGGAAATCTGTCAGCTGGTTTTTACCATTTAATCTGAAAAAAGCATAATATAGGGGCCCCTGATTTTCCCCAATATGTCACTTACTGGGCTGCATGGTGTAGTTTTGATAAAAACACTGTTACTTAGCATGAGATTTTCATTGCAGGACTATTTAGCCTGCTGCCAGGTAGTTCTCAATATGCATGAGCATTGTATAACCACACCCCAATTACTGATTGGCAGCTTGAGTGGGGTTTTTCAGAGCTCAGGATTCAGAGAACTGGAAGGTCTGCAGCAGAGAAAGCAGAAACTTTATCAAAACTATAGATATCAGTATACTAAGTGATAAATCAGAGGAACCAGGTCTCTGCAGGGTGATGCAGTGAATGATTGAGATCCATCCCTGTCTAACCACTTTTATCCCAACGTTATTATAGAACTTTGACGAGCTCTAATGTGTCATGAAAAACATTCTCAGACTCACTGGGATGCGATGAAATATTAGAGTTATTACCACATAAAGAGACCCTGGTCAGAATTGAATAAGGAGGTTTTGTCGTTCGAGTCAAACTTGGCTTTGTCACTAATAGATTAAAGTTTAATGGAGACGTTATCCCATCACCAGGACCAAAGACCCCAACTGATTTGACTATTGCAGCCACATATCGGAGAGGTGGCCTCTCCTGTTTCACTTGACTGAAGTTTATGGAAATTATCGTCCTCCAAGCCAATGGCTCACATAAGCTTTTAAGAGACTTATATAATATAGATAGATATAATATATGCATATGAACAATAGGAAATGCTTTATTTCTCTCAAATGTCTAAACTTTTCTTAATTACAAATTCCAGAATATTTGAATTAAATATCAAACTCAAAGGTTGAGTGTCTTTCCTCATAAAGTAGCAGCGTGCTACCTCCATTCTGGGTTATAATTATAACTTGACTAGGTATTTTGTTCTCTCTACTCCTGCGACAAATAATTTTATATTTTAACTCTTCTTTTTCTTAGTTAAAATCAATAGACTCTGATCTGAGCTTGAGGCTGTACATCAGTCTTATTGGGGACAATTATTTCAAACTGTCTCCATACAGGATTGGTGAACAGACGTTTATTAGAAACCATAAAACTACATCTTTCACTAGAAAAACCTTCTAAGAATAATTTCTTCTTTTTCAAATGAATGTTCGAAACAAATATTCTAATTTTGTTTATTTGTATTTTGTATGCTGGTAATGCAGAGGTTTTGGTTGGAATGGGTTTACCCAAAGCATCCCAACAGAAATTGTGCCTTACTAAAATCAACAACCTCTACGAGAACTACTGACTTGTATGTTAGTAGCTGCCATATCCATACTTTGAAAAGCAAGTAATGAGCGAGCACTACCATGCTTGGGTGCTTGGTATTCAGAATTAGTAGATCAGATGCTTGGATGGGCTCAACTCGAGTCGGAGTATAATGGAATACAATGTGAAACGTAAGCATTCTTCCAGTAGATCTTCCTGAAAAATGCTCAAGTTTCCCATGGACTGCCATTATATTCTGTACTCTAGTCAAGCCCATCCAAGCCTCCAACTTGGTCATTTCGAGAGCCAAACACCTGAGCATGGTAGGCTCGTTCACCACTAATCCTCATCACTTTGAATGAATTCAAACAGTCACAAGGAATAACTGAAAAAATTGGGGAAATGATACTAGTTACTCCCATAAATATCTCAAATTTTAAAGGACATGGTCTCTATGAACTCTTTTTATCTATGGCACTCCCATATACTAGTAAACTAGAGTCGTGAGGCTACTTGTGCGATAAAACAACTGTTGATAACTGCTAATAAAATGAAATAAGACAATATTATGCCTCTTCTTTATGGTGCTAGTCCTCGTTCCTTAGCTACACATGCGTAATTATCTTTCCACCTCTTCCCAGTTAGATAACGCTACATAGCCTTTAACTAATTACCCAGCACCATACACTTTCAGCACTTGGTTGTGAGATCTAATCATGTGTGTTATGGTCACTGACTGATGGTGACCGTCCGGGGGTGGACCCTCTGGCCCATGCATTGGAATTCCCCAAAGGAGCCATCAGCACAGAACCCCATATAGAGGCATTGTGTGGTGCTCCCAACATAGGGCCTAAATGCACTGCAGCCAGGGACTGGAGGTGATAGTCCCTACGGACGGTTAAAATCTTAATGTCCAGTGCAGGAGTCCACAGATGTGGAGGCACATAGGTGGAGGCTGAGATGAGGTGGCACTGTGGTGATGGTTCCAATGAGACAGCACTGTGGTGATGGTTCAGGTGTGGCGGCACTGCGGTATAGACTCAGACATGGTGGCACTCTGGTGAAGATTTGGACATGACTGCACACTGGCAATGGTGGAGAGCAGGCTCTAGGACAAGACAGAGGTTAGCAAAAGGAAACTGGTACTGGGACTAGACACAGTAACGAACGGGGACCTGAGAACTAGCAACGCACTATAGGGAAGATTGCTCAGGCGCACCTCCTGTCAGGGAAGGCGGTCTTAAATACCTTTAGCGTAATAGATGACCTCAGGTATTGCTTTCGGGTAATGGGACGCCGGTCCTTTAAGAAAGTGGGACGTGGCCGTGCGCACCCTACGGGCACTTACTGAAGCCCTGCGCGTGACCTGGAAGCAGGAAGAGGTTGCAGCAGACTCCTAGACAGGAGTGGAGCCATCGAACGGGTGAGAGGGAAGACGCCTGCGCCGTAGTCTGGGAGCGGTGACTCGTTGAGATGCCATGCTGGGACCGGAAGTTGCAGAGCTGCTGGACAGGTGAGAAGGGAACGCCCCGCCGTAGTCTGAAAGCAGGGGCACGCGTGGACGCCAAGCTGGAACTGGGACTGGGCGCTACAACGTGCAATTGTAAATTCATGGCATGGTTTTAAAACTCTTGCAATCTAGCAGCAGAGGGATTGGGTCCTCGGCTATTCTTTTCCCTCTTTTGCTGACCATGTAGGGCTGAATGAGTGATCTTTATTAATAGAATTATCTGCAATGCATTCTACTGGACCCCACACAGCCGAGCATGGCAGAGGTGCTGAATGCTAGCACACCTAGGTCAGACCTGTTAGTAACTCATGTCCAGACAGGGCTTGTTTTCCTCCTTGCAGCTGAGTCTTCTAAGGGTGCCCCAATTACAGTGAAAAACTAAGTATGTCTAAAACCAGGAAAAACTATATTATTATTATTATTATTATTATTATTATTATTTATTTATTATTATAGCGCCATTTATTCCATGGCGCTTTACAAGTGAAAGAGGGTATACGTACAACAATGATTAACAGTACAAAGCAGACTGGTTTAGGAGGAGAGAGGACCCTGCTCGCGAGGGCTCAGTCTACAGGGAATGGGTGATGGTAGAATAGGTGAGGTCAGAGCTGGTTGCTCAGTGGTCTACTGGACTGAGGGCTATTGTAGGTTGTAGGCTTGTTGGAAGAGGTGGGTCTTGAGGTTCCTCTTGAAGCTTTCCACGGGAGGGGAGAGTCTGATGTGCTGAGGTAGAGCGTTCCAGAGTATGGGGGATGCACGGGAGAAATCTTGTATGCGATTGTGGGCAGAGGAGATAAGAGAGGAGCAGAGAAGGAGATCTTGTGAGGATCTGAGGTTGCGTGCAGGTAGGTACCGGGAGACTAGGTCACAGATGTAGGGAGGAGACAGGTTGTGCATGGCTTTGTAAGTCAGGGTTAGTGTTTTGAACTGGAGTCGGATGATGGGAAGCCAGTGAAGGGATTGGCAGAGTGGCGAGGCTGGGGAGTAGCGAGGGGAGAGGTGGATTAAGCGGACCGCAGAGTTTAGGATAGATTGGAGGGATGCAAGAGTGTTGGAAGGGAGGCCAGAGAGCAGGAGGTTGCAGTAGTCGAGGCGGGAGATGATTAGGGTATGCACTGTTTTTTCTGATTCTTGGTTAAGGAAAGCACAGATCCAGGAGATGTTTTTGAGTTGTAATCGGCATGAGTATATACTGTATATACTGTATACTGTGCAAATGTTTTAGGCATGTGTAAATGAAATGCTGCAAACTATGGATGGTTTTATAAAATAAATATAATTTTATATAAATAAACCACTTCCATTTTATTAACAATATGCTAAGTGAATTAACAAAAGAGAAAACTAAATTAAATCAATATTTTGCCTTTTACTTCAAAAGAGCAACAAAGCATCAATTCTTCTACATATACTGCACAAAGTTTTTGAAGGAACTTGGCAGCGAGGTTGAAGAACTAACCACAGATCGTTTGTGGACATAGAATTGTGAAAATCCTTCTTTGTCTTTATGTAATGCCATAGAGATTTTAAGATCAGAGCTCTGTGGTTGCCATGCCATCATTTGTAGTGATTTTTGCACTTTTGTACATGGAATGCAATTCTCAATGACATAGGCTGTTTGTATTTGGGTCATTGTCTTGTTGCAAAATAAATTTGAAGCCAAGTAGACTCTTTCCTGATGGTATTGAATGATTGATAAGTTGAGCTGCTCGGACTCGCAAAAACCCGGGACCGATGGATCAGAATCCGGAGATTAAAAATGTTGGTGTAGGAGATATGGGGGTAGGAGCACGCGCGGTCTACTCACCGAGGCTGTGTCATGGCGGAAAACTACTTCTGGGTCACGCTATTCCCTTCCGGAGCCGACAATTCAATATTCACTGTTTTGACCGGCCACTGGCTCGTGTAATTGGTTACAGTTAGATGTGCCCCCACCCTGAGTGTCAGCGTGTCAGCTGACTGGAACCAATCACAGGTGCCAGGGCAGCCGGTGGGCAGGGAAAGCAGAGCAAATGTCTGCGGTTCAGTATGGTGAGCGTGCATTTACATATAAACACATGCTGCCCACTCCTGTCAGAAGAGTGTACGGCTGTGCCGTGTCATGCAATGTCAGACTCGTGTGAGTCTGACATGACATCACCCGACACAGGCTGCTGCTCTCTGAACATGAGCGTGCATGTATAAAGAAACACATGCGACCCATTACTGTCAGAAGAGTATGCGGCTGTGGCGGTGATGTGATGTCAGACTCGTTAGAGTCCCTCGCAAGTGTGACTCCAGCCTAAGAGAAGCCGCATGCGGCTTTTTTTCTTTTTTATTGAAATAAATAATTAAAAAAAACCCAAACGTGCGGTTCCCCCCTAATTTTGATCCCCAGCCAAGATAAAGCCAGCTGAAGGCTGGTATTCTCTGCCCGCAGCAGAGAATGCATCAATTAGATGTGGGAATTCCGGAGCTTTACTGGCTCTCCCCGTTGCCCTGGTGTGGTGGCAATCGGGGTAATGAAGGGTTAATAACAGCGCACAGCTGCTACTAAACCCTAGGTTAGTGATGGCACAGGCGCCTGAGATACCTGCATCATAACGGTCCCCTGAGGAAGTCACACGAAACACGTGTTGGGACTTGTCCCCATGTGTGTCCACATGCAAGGTGTTTTATCCTGGTAAGCTCCCTCACTTTAAGTGTAGTGCTGTGGTGATACTCATGCTTTACTGTTTTGCAGCATGCAGCCATCTGACTTTGTTCTGTGTATGTAGTAAGGTGCTTTGCTGCAAATGGCTTTCTTACCTGTATATGTGATTTTCTCACTCAGCACTTTATTAGGGAGCAAGTATATACGTTGTCTTGACATGTGGCCCCACATGGGGTGTTTTTCACCTTTTTGTCATTTTTCTGGTTATGATATACTTCTCTGTACTTTTATATCCCATGTACTTTATGTTCCAATAAATTTCTATGTTCATCATAGAGCTTTTTCTTGTTTATCTTTTGATCATGGGATGTATGGATATATTTAGGCAAATTTAAAGACTTCTGTCTTTTCTTATATATTTACACTAATTGAAGTTGTTGCCTGTGTACTTTCAATGAAATCCACTCTTGCTGCTCAAACTTTTTCTAATCCCTATAGATGAAAGTAAGAACAAACACAGAGAAAAATCCTTTATTTGGAAAAAAATACAAAAACACACCCTCATTCACCACTTTATTAACCCCAACACCATGCAGGTCCGGCGTAATCCACAAGAGGTCCCACGTCGCATACAGCTCTGCTACATGTTACAGCAAGCGTCCATAAAGCACAACCACTAGCTGGGAATGTAGACAATGACTGAGTCGCGATGAGCAATGACTGAGCCGCGATGAGCAATGACTGAGCCGCGATGAGCGATGACTGTGGGCAGACACTGTCACAGGCTGGGGGCACGTCTGCCTGCAACCAATCACAGACGACAGGGTGGGCGGAGAAAACACAGAAAGCTGTGTGTTTGCGATGAGCCTATTGCACAGTACTGGAAGTGAATGTGACCCGGAAGCAGTTTACTGCCATGACACCAAGTCTTGGCAAGTATTGTTTTTCTTATTTTCTCTTTAATTTCCCCAGTGCCGAATCTGGATCATGCACCCCGAATCCCGCGCCCGGGTCCAGCACCAGGGCATCTTTGAAACCGCGCGGATCTGGATTTTTACAGTCCGGATCAGCTCATCCCTATTGATAAATATCTACCTGTATTTCTCAGCAATGAAGCAACCATTAATTTTGAGCAACTACCTGAAATGCAGCCCTAAACGTGCAAAGAACCTCCAGCATGCTTTACTGTTGCCTGAAGACACTCATGGTACCGGTCTCTAGTCCTTTGAAGAACAAACTGTCTTCTGTTACAGTCAAATATTTTATAGTTTGACTCTTAATTACAGAGCACATGCTGCCATTTTTCTGCACCCTGGTTCCTATGTTTTCATGCATAGTTAAGTCATTTGGCCTTGTTTCCAAGTCAAAGATAAGACTTTTAGCTTCCATTCTTTCCTGAAGGTTGCTTCTGGACAGTCTTCTATGCACAGTAGATGAGTGTAGCTACATGGCAACGGTATCTTTCAGTTCTGAACTGATGGCACTGCTAGGCATCTTCTAAATTTGAAGGTAAGCAGCATGAAGTGTATTTCATCTATAGCACTAAGGGCTGGTTCACACTAAGCGACAGCGACAACGAGGTCGCTGTTACGTCACCATTTTCTGTGACGTAACAGCGACCTTGTAAGTCGCTGTTATGATCGCTGCTTAGCTGTCAAACACAGCAGCCGAAGCAGCGATCATAACCGCTTAGCGCTGGCTCCTTGCTCTCCTAGCTACAGTACACATCGGGTTAATTAACCCGATGTGTACTGCAGCTACATGTGCAGAGAGCCGGAGCCGGCAGCACAGGCAGCGTGAGAGCTGCGGAGGCTGGTAACTAAGGTAAATATCGGGTAACCACCTTGGTTATCCGATGTTTACCCTGGTTACAGCTTACCACAGCTGCCAGATGCCGGCTCCTGCTCCCTGCTCGCTTCATTTCGTCGCTCTCTCGCTGTCACACACAGCGATCTGTGTGTCACAGCGGGAGAGTGCCTTTGAAGAAAACGAACCGGGGCTGTGTGTAACGAGCAGCGATCTCACAGCAGGGGCCAGATCACTGCTCAGTGTCACACACAGCGAGATCGCTAATGAGGTCACTGTTGCGTCACCAAAACCGTGCCGTAGCAGCGATTTCGGTAGCGATCTCACTATGTGTGAAGCACCCCTAAGTTTCCTTGGCTGATCACTGCATCTACTGTCCTCAACATAGCCCAATTCTTGGTGTCCCCATTACTGAAAAATAAAGGAAAATACTTATGAATCACGTAATATCATCAGGGAGGCGTTTGATAGGTTCCAAATCACACACATTTGGCCCCAATAAAAATAAAACAATAAAAAATATACATATTGGTATTGCTGCATTCAGAAATGTCTGATCTTTCAAAATCTAAAATAAATTAATCTCATCAGTAAATGGCGTAAAGAGAAAAAAATCAAAACTCCAGAATTGTGTTTTTTTTTTGTGTTGCTGCAACATTACAATAAAATGCAATTAAAGGCGCACAAAACATCAAATCTACCTCAAGATGGTATCTGTAAAAATGTCAGCTCAGGTCACAAAAAATAAGCCATCACTGTGGCCCAGATCCTGAAAAATTAGAACGTTATGGGTCTTGGAAATTGGCAATGAAGCACAATTTATTTTTTATTTTTATATACAAACTTCTGACGTTTTGTTTCCACCACTGAAATAAAAACATATATATATTTATATTACAGTGTGTTCGCCCATATCCTGTCCACCGCTACTAACTTGAGAACGGTGGCAGCTATAGTCATAGAAGTGGTGTGTAGGTACAGTGCCTTGCGAAAGTATTCGTCCCTCCTGAATTTTTCAACCTTTTCCCACATTTCAGGCTTCAAACATAAAGCTAAAAATTTTAATTTTATGGTGAAGAATCAAAAACAAGTGGGACACAATTGTGAAGTTAAATTATATTTATTGCTTATTTTAAATCTTTGTAAAAAATAAATAACAGTAAAGTGGGGCGTGCAATATTATTCGCACCATTTAAGTTAATACTTTGTAGCGCCACCTTTTGCTGCGATTACAGCTGTATGTCGCTTGGGGTATGTGTCTGTCAGTTTTATACATCGAGAGACTGAAATTCTTGACCATTCTTCCTTTGCAAACAGCTGGAGCTGAGTGAGGTTGGATGGAGAGCGTTTCTGAACAGCAGTTTTCAGCTCTTTCCACAGATTCTCCATTGGATTCAGGTCTGGACTGTGACTTGGCCATTCTAACACCTGGATACGTTTATTTGTGAACTATTCCATTGTAGATTTTGCTTTGTTTTTGATCATTGTCTTGTTGAAAGACAAATCCCTGCCCTAGTCTCAGGTCCTTTGCAGACTCCAACAGGTTTTCTTCAAGAATGGTCCTGTATTTGGCTTCATCTATCTTCCCATCAATTATAACCATCTTCCCTGTCCATGCTGAAGAAAAGCAGGCCCACACCATGATGCTGCCACCACCATGTTTGACAGTGGGGATGGTGTATTCAGGGTGATGAGCTGTGTTGCTTTTACGCCAAACATATTGTTTAGCATTGTGCTCAAAAAGTTTGATTTTGTTTTCATCTGACCAGAGCACCTTCTTCCACATGTTTGGTGTGTTTCCCAGGTGGCTTGTGGCAAACTTTAAACAACACTTTTTAGGCTGGACTCAGACGAGCGTATGGCATCCGATGCGACCGCATCGGATGCGATATGCTAATTACTCCCGGCTCAGTCTCTGCTGCGAGCGTGAGCCGAGTGTCATGCGACTGTGACATGATTTTGCAATCAGATCACAGCTGTGAAGCTGAGGACGGGCGCTGCGGAGGAGAGGGAGGGGATTAATCCCCCCCATCTCCTCCATTGTCAGCCTGTGCGTATATCGCACTGCACTGGGAAAACATCCTAGTGCAGTCCGAATTATCTCTCGCACCCATTCACTTGAATGAGTGTGAGGGATACGGCTCTAGCATAAAAATCGCAGCATGTTGCCACTTTTCTCGCCTCCAGAATTCCCTATACTTCCCAAAGTACACTAACTGCTTTTTTTTGCTTTATTTATTTTATTTTTATTGAGAACTCTTGGTTTTAGAATCCCAGTGCATGCTGGGATGATTAATCAAAGGATCATCAGGGAGCAGTTGTCTGAATACCCAGGGGGGAGTAGCCCAGCCCCTGAAACGTCACTGATGATGCTTCATTTGAGTATCCCAGCATGCACTAGTATTAAATAAAGTGTCCTCAAAAAAGGAAGTGGGGAAAAATAGAAAAGCAGTTAGATAATGTAGTTAGGCAGGGAAGGGGATGTTTACCGTATATAGAAAATAGTTTAGATTATGGCCAGGGCCGTATTTGCCACTAGGCACCCGTGGTCCCGTGCCTAGGGCGGCACGTTGCGGGGGGCGGCACTTTCTGGCAGCAAAAAAAAAAAAATTATATACATTTTTTTTTTACATCCCCGCCCCCCGTCCCTCCCTCCGTTACACTCGGCTGTGTTCGGGGGGGGGGATGAGAGGGAGGAGAGGCGCACTTCTGCTGTCTATTTAAATACATGGCGGGCGCCAGGCATAGTGAACTGATTAACACCGGAAGTTCCATCGCCTGCACTTCCGGGGTCAGAGGCGCGCGGGCGCGACAATCAGCTCACTGCCCCGTGCTGAAGCGTCCAATGCTGCAGACGACACACGCCGCGGAGGAGGACGCGTCTGAAGCTGGAGCCAGTCAGAAGAGGATAATCACCAGAGCAGGGCGGCGGGCACCGGAGCAGGTAAGGCAGAGCCTAGAATGTATGGGCACCTTACAGGTTAGTTGATGATCGTTGCGAATTGCGATGCCTCTTTTTGTCCACTATAATCATGCAAGGGGAGGCTGGGGGGAGAGAGGCTGAGGCTGGGGGAGGCTGGGAAGAGAGGGAAGCTGGGAAGAGAGAGGGAGGCTGGGAAGAGAGAGAGGCTGAGGCTGGGGGGATGCTGGGGAGAGAGAGGCTGGGGGGGATGCTGGGAAGAGAGAGGCTGGGGGGAGGCTGGGAAGAGAGAGAGGCTGGGGGGAGGCTGGGAAGAGAGAGAGGCTGGGGGGAGGCTGGGAAGAGAGAGAGGCTGGGGGGAGGCTGGGAAGAGAGAGAGGCTGGGGGGAGGCTGGGAAGAGAGAGAGGCTGGGGGGAGGCTGGGAAGAGAGAGAGGCTGGGGGGAGGCTGGGAAGAGAGAGAGGCTGGGGGGAGGCTGGGAAGAGAGAGAGGCTGGGGGGAGGCTGGGAAGAGAGAGAGGCTGGGGGGAGGCTGGGAAGAGAGAGAGGCTGGGGGGAGGCTGAGAAGAGAGGCTGGGGGGAGGCTGGGAAGAGAGGCTGGGGGGAGGCTGGGAAGAGAGGCTGGGGGGAGGCTGGGAAGCGAGAGGCTGGGGGGAGGCTGGGAAGAGAGGCTGGGTGGAGGCTGGGAAGAGAGAGAGGCTGAGGCTGGGGGGAGGCTGGGAAGAGAGGCTGAGGCTGGGGGGAGGCTGGGAAGAGAGGCTGAGGCTGGGGGGAGGCTGGGAAGAGAGAGGCGGAGGCTGGGAAGAGAGGCTGAGGCTGGGGGGAGGCTGGGAAGAGAGGCTGAGGCTGGGGGGAGGCTGGGAAGAGAGAGAGGCTGAGGCTGGGGGGAGGCTGGGAAGAGAGGCTGAGGCTGGGGGGGAGGCTGGGAAGAAAGAGGCTGAGGCTGGGGGAGGCTGGGAAGAGAGGCTGAGGCTGGGGGGAGGCTGGAAAGAGAGAGAGGCTGGGAAGAGAAAGAGGCTGAAGCTGGGGGGAGGCTGGGAAGAGAGAGAGGCTGAGGCTGGGAAGAGAAAGAGGCTGAGGCTGGGGGGAGGCTGGGAAGAGAGAGAGGCGGAGGCTGGGAAGAGGCTGGGGCTGGGGGGAGAGGGAGGCTGGGGCTGGGGGGAGAGAGAGGCTGAGGCTGGGGGGAGAGAGAGGCTGAGGCTGGGGGGGAGGCTGGGGGGAGAGAGGCTGAAGCTGGGGGGAGAGAGAGGCTGGGGCTGGGGGGAGAGAGAGGCTGAGGCTGGGGGGAGAGAGAGGCTGAGGCTGGGGGGGAGGCTGGGGGGAGAGAGGCTGAAGCTGGGGGGAGAGAGAGGCTGAGGTTGGGGGGGAGGCTGGGGGAGAGAGAGGCTGAGAGGAGAGAGGCTGATGCTGGGGGAGGCTGGGGGGAGAGGGAGGCTGGGGAGGGAGGCTGAGGCTGGGGGGAGAGAGAGGCTTAGGCTGGGGGGAGGCTGGGAAGAGAGAGGCTGAGGCTGGGGGGAGAGAGGCTGAGGCTGGGGGGAGAGAGGCTGAGGCTGGGGGAGAGAGGCTGAGGCTGGGGGGAGAGAGGCTGAAGCTGGGGGGGAGGCTGGGGGGAGAGAGAGGCTGAGGTTGGGGGGGAGGCTGGGGGCAGAGAGAGGCTGAGAGGAGAGAGGCTGATGCTGGGGGAGGCTGGGGGGAGGGAGAGGCTGGGGGGAGAGGGAGGCTGAGAGGCTGAGGCTGGGAGGAGAGAGGCTGATTCTGGGGGAGGCTGGGAGGGGGAGGCTGATGCTGGGTGAGGCTGGGAGGGGGAGGGTGAGGCTTGGAGGAGGGAAGCTGATGCTGAGGGAGACTTGGAGGAGGGAGGCTGAGGGAGGAGGGAGGCTGATGCTGGGGGAGGCTGAGGGAGGAGGGAGGCTGATGCTGGGGGAGGCTGGGAGGAGGGAGGCTGATGCTGGGGGAGGCTAGGAGGAGGGAGGCTGATGCTGGGGGAGGCTGGGAGGAGGGAGGCTGATGCTGGGGGAGGTTGGGAGGAGGGAGGCTGATGCTGAGGGAGGTTGGGAGGAAGGAGGCTGAGGCTGGGAGGAGGGAGGCTGAGGCTGGGAGGAGGGAGGCTGAGGCTGATGCTGGGGGAGGCTGGGAGGGGGAAGGTGAAGCTTGGAGGAGGGAGGCTGATGCTGAGGAAGGCTGGGAGGAGGGAGGCTGATGCTGGGGGAAGCTTGGAGGAGGGAGGCTGATGCTGAGGGAGGCTGATGCTGGGGGAGGCTGGGAGGAGGGAGGCTGATGCTGGGGGAGGCTGATGCTGGGGGAGGCTGGGAGGAGGGAGGCTGATGCTGGGGGAGGCTGGGAGGAGGGAGGTTGATGCTGGGGGAGGCTGGGAAGAGAGAGGCTGGGGGAGGCTGGGAGGGGGAGGGTGAGGGAGGAGGGAAGCTGATGCTGAGGAAGGCTTGGAGGAGGGAGGCTGATGCTGAGGGAGGCTGATGCTGGGGGAGACTGGGAGGGGGGAGGCTGGGAGGAGGGAGGCTGATGCTGGGGGAGGTTGGGAGGAGGGAGGCTGATGGGGGAGGCTGGGAGGAGGGAGGCTGGGATGGGGAGGGGAAGGCTTGGAGGAGGGAGGCTGGGAGGGGGAGGGGGGGGCTTGGAGGAGGGATGCTGGGAGGGGGAGGCTTGGAGGAGGGAGGCTGATGCTGGGGGAGGCTGGAAGGAGGGAGGCTGATGCTGGGGGAAGCTGGGAGGAGGGAGGCTGATGCTGGGGGAAGCTGGGAGGAGGGAGGCTGATGCTGTGGGAGGCTGGGAGGAGAGAGGCTGATGCTGGGGGAGGCTGGGAGGAGAGAGGCTGATGCTGGGGGAGGCGGGAGGCTGATGCTGGGGGAGGCTGGCAGGCGGGAGGCTGATGCTGGGGGAGGAGGGTGGCTGATGCTGGGCGAGGAGGGTTGCTGATGCTGGGGGAGGCTGGGAGGAGGGTGGCTAATTCTGGGGGAGGCTGGGAGGAGGGTGGCTGATGCTGGAGGAGGCTGGGAGGAGGGTGGCTGATGCTGGGGGAGGCTGGGAAGAGGGTGGCTGATGCTGGGGGAGGCTGGGAAGAGGGAGGCTGATACTGGGGGAAGCTGGAAGCAGGGGAGGCTGATGCTGGGGGAGGCTGGGAGGAGAGTGGCTGTCAGGTTTCCAGGTTTTCCAGTTCTCTTTTGAATGAGCTTGCCCTCAGTTAACATGGAGTTTTAAGGTTCTGTTGCCCTACTTCCTGTCCAGCTGCTTAAAAGGCCGCCTCTCAGCCCAGTCCAGTGCCTGAGTATACTGCTTGCTGTGTGCTCCTGCTTTGCTGCTGCTAATCCTGATTGCTTTTGGATCCTCCTAAAGACTACCGACCGACCGACCGACTCTGGACCTTACCCGGTTTCTCAAGCTGTGCCCGGATTCCGTCTGCCATCTTAGGTCAGCACTCTGCCCGGTTCTCTCTGGTTCGTAACCACTCTGGACAATCATCCCGTACGGACACTCCTGGACTTTTACCGCTTGCCCCTTGTGTCCCGGCTGCTGCGCATTTAGGCCTTCCGGGGTGATTGCCGGACAGTCCCTGTATAGGGGTTCGCTCTGGTGGTCTCCCTGGGGGAGTCCGGTGCGTGGCCCCGGGAATTCCCTCCGCTCCGTTTCGGGAAGGTATTGTGTGTATTTGTATTGCTGTGTTTGTTCCGTTGTTATCTACCGTGGTTACAGATTATAAAACATCTTGTATCAAAAACTCGTCTCTGCTGATCATTGCCCTACGCTATCGAAATCCTCAGAACATTTAATAAGTATTACAGTGGCTGATGCTGGGGGGAGGCTGGGACGGGGAGGGGGAGGCTTGGATGAGAGAGGCTGATGCTCAGGGAGGCTGGGAGGCTGATGCTGGGGGAGGCTTGGAGGAGGGGAGCTGGGAGGCTGGGAGGAGGGAGGCTGATGCTGGGGGAGGCTGGGAGGAGTGAGGCTGATGCTGGGGGAGGCTGGGAGGAGGGAGGCTGATGCTGGGGGAAGCTGGGAGCAGGGAGGCTGATGCTGGGGGAGGCTGGGAGGAGAGGCTGATGCTGGAGGAGGCTCATGCTGGGGGAGGCTGGGAGGAGAGAGGCTGATGCTGGAGGAGGCTCATGCTGGGGGAGGCTGGGAGGAGAGAGGCTGATGCTGGGGTAAGCTGGGAGCAGGGAGGCTGATGCTGAGGGAGGCTGGGGGGAGAGAGGCTGATGCTGGGGGGAGAGAGGCTGCTGCTGGGGGAATGGGAGAGAGGGGCCAATGCTAGAGACAGAGGACAAGGGTTGAGGGATAGAGCAATGACAATATCGATGGGAGGGAGTGTAAGGACTCAGAATAAGAGGGGGGCAGTATTGGGAGCTCATTATGGAGAAGGGGCAGCATGTGTGGGCTCAGTATGGAGTGGAACAATGTAGGGGAGTCAATATCAAGAGTGGGGTAGTTGTGTGTGTGTGTGTGTGTCTCAGCATAAGCGCTAGTGTGGTGGTCTTAGTATGATGAGTGGGGCAGCATGGAGGTGTCATTATGGAAAAGAGGAAGGCAGCATTAGGAGCTCATGGAGAGGGGCAGCATGCACGGGACATTGTGAGGAGGGGGCAGCATGCATGGGACATTGTGAGGAGGGGCAGCATGCATGGGACATTGTGAGGAGGGGGCAGCATGCATGGGACATTGTGAGGAGGGGGCAGCATGCATGGGACATTATGAGGAGGGGGCAGCATGCATGGGACATTGTGAGGAGGGGGAAGCATGCATGGGACATTGTGAGGAGGGGGCAGCATGCATGGGACATTGTGAGGAGGGGGCAGCATGCATGGGACACTGTGAGGAGGGGGCAGCATGCATGGGACACTGTGAGGAGGGGGCAGCATGCATGGGACACTGTGAGGAGGGGGCAGCATGCATGGGACACTGTGAGGAGGGGGCATTATGGATTGGACACTGTGAGGAGGGGGCAGCATACATGGGACATTGTGAGGAGGGGGAAGCATGCATGGGACATTGTGAGGAGGGGGCAGCATGCATGGGACATTGTGAGAAGGGGGCAGCATGCATGGGACATTGTGAGGAGGGGGCAGCATGCATGGGACACTGTGAGGAGGGGGCAGCATGCATGGGACACTGTGAGGAGGGGGCAGCATGCATGGGACACTGTGAGGAGGGGGCATTATGGATTGGACACTGTGAGGAGGGGGCAGCATACATGGGACACTGAGGAGGGGGCAGCATGCATGGGACACTTTGAGGAGAGGGCAGCATGCATGGGACATTGTGAGGAGGGGGCAGCATGCATGGGACACTGTGAGGAGGGGGCAGCATGCATGGGACACTGTGAGGAGGGGGCAGCATGCATGGGACACTGTGAGGAGGGGGCAGCATGCATGGGACACTGTGAGGAGGGGGCAGCATGCATGGGACACTGTGAGGAGGGGGCAGCATGCATGGGACATTATGAGGAGGGGGCAGCATGCATGGGACACTGTGAGGAGGGGGCAGCATGCATGGGTCATTGTGAGGAGGGGGCAGTATGCATGGGACACTGTGAGGAGGGGGCAGCATGCATGGGACACTGTGAGGAGGGGGCAGCATGCATGGGACACTGTGAGGAGGGGGCAGCATGCATGGGACACTGTGAGGAGGGGGCAGCATGCATGGGACACTGTGAGGAGGGGGCAGCATGCATGGGACACTGTGAGGAGGGGGCAGCATGCATGGGACACTGTGAGGAGGGGGCAGCATGCATGGGACACTGTGAAGAGGGGGCAGCATGCATGGGACACTGTGAAGAGGGGGCAGCATGCATGGGACACTGTGAGAAGGGGGCAGCATGATGTGAGGTCAATGTGCAGATCATATTTCATAATTGAGGAAGGTGTGGTGGGTATAATTTATAAGGGAGGGCAGTGTGTAGTTTATTAGGGGCAGTGTCACAGTCACAGTATATAAGTGGGGATGGTGGGAATATTTTATACTCGTGCTATGTTTTGATGTGCCTGTGGTGATCCCCATTGGGGGGGGTTAGTGCCCTTCGTTTCTCATTGATACTTTTTAAAGTGTTTTACAGAGTAGATCTGCCTTAAACAGATGTCGTGTGCGAAAACTCAGTTTTACGTTGTCAATAAGCGGCGCGACCACTTAAAGTGCCTAGGGCAGCACGAAGGCAAAATACAGCCCTGATTATGGTGCTAAATAGATAAGGATGTAGGGTGAAAAATTATTTTGGACTTCGGACTACACACCTGTTTTATACAATAGGTCATTTCTTTATCGTTCCTTTGGGAGACCCAGACCATGGGTGTTTAGCTTCTACCTCCGGAGAACACACAAAGTACTACACTTAAAAGTGTAGCTCCTCCCCCTGAGCTTATACACCCCCTGGTGAGCAGACCCAGCCAGTTTATCGCTTTGTGTTCAGGAGGCATACATCCACACATGCATTCTCATATGATTTTTTCCTTTTGGAAGGAGATTGAAGAGTGGAGTCCACGTCTGGACCCCCGGCATGTCCCTTCTCACCCCATTGTGTCGGCGGTGTTGTAAGGTTGATTCCTAGGCTGGAGCCTTTACATGCCGTGCTCCTTCACCATCCCTCCTGGGCTCTGGCTTGAAGTGGGAGCCAGCACGGTCTCCATGCTTGGCAGGAGACCGGTCTCCATCCGCAGCCATTCAGGACCCTGCTGGACCGGAGCACTCATCCCCAGGGACTTGGCCCTGCGTCTCAGCAGCTAAGTACCTGAGATTTTTAGATTTCGGGGTCCCTGTACTTTATTGTTGGGGGAGAGTGTGCTTATTGTGTTTACTGACATTTCCGGCGGGTTCTCTAGCTGTCGCCTGAGAATCGTGCCGATGGTGCCTGCGCGTCGGCCGCGCCGCTCAAATTTAGGCCCCGGATTCGCCGGAGGCCTAGTTTCTGTTTCACTGCCCTCACATATCACTCATGCAGAGGGACAGGCTCGGCTCCTCCCGGCGGCCGTTCTGTACAGGTGAGGGACACTCCCCACTGCAGTGTGTGTCCCCTCCCCTGTAGGTCTCTATGGCCCTCCAGATCCCGCTCCTCAAGCAAGTCCCGCCCCCTCTCTTCGCTCCAGCGGCCATTTTCTCAGCGTTCTTTCTTCAATCAGTCATTGCAGCGCTGGTCTGCAGCATCTCTGCTGAGGTGCTGTGCTTGGGGGTCCGGGCTTCGGGATCTGGAGGGCACACAACACCGCTCCAGCGGTCTGGTAAGCCACAACCGGTCTCCGGTTGTGGACCTCTGTATATACTCTCTGGGGTTCATTCTCTGGCAGAGCCCCCACTCCAGCAGCATGTCTCGCACGAGGAGCAAGGCCCCAAAGCTTTATGCTGTATGCGCTGCATGTAAGCTCCTGCTGCCTGAACCGAGCACCTTCCCACATTGTGATGCCTGCTCTAACTTGGTGGTGCCACAGCCTGGAGTCTCACCCCCAGTGGTTTCTCAGGCTGCTCCTGCTCCTGTGGCTGAGCCCCCGGCTTGGATAGAATCCTTTTCTAGGTCTATCTCCCAGTCTTTTGCTGAGTCCATGGGACTTCTGTCCAGGACGTTGATAAATATGCATCAGCCCCCTTCACAGGGTGCCTCTGCTGCTAGGGGTCCCTCAGGACCGGAGCTCACAGAGGATTCATCATCAGCGCCCAGACCCCGTCCTCCTGAGAAGAGACGCAGGGTTCCCTCTCCCTCCTCCTCCCGTGGCTCTCATTCCAGAGCTGACTCGCTGGATGAGGAGGATGCCTTTACAGGGGGCTCGGAGGCTAATTCCATGTGCCCCATTGATCTGTCCGGAAGTGACTCAGATCTTAGTGGCTTGATTGCCTCTATTAATTCTGTACTGGATCTCAATCCGCCAGTATCAGAGGAGCAACCCTCTCTGTCAGAAAAGCACCAGTTTACCTTGCCTACGAGAGCAAAGAGTGTGTTCTTTAACCACTCCAGTTTTCAGGCCGCTGTGACCAAGCCCAGGGCCTGTCCTGACAAGCGCTTGCCAAAGCGTGGTTCTGATGACCGTTTTCCCTTTCCACCTGAGGTGGTCAAGGAGTGGGCTCAGTCCCCAAAGGTAGACCCTCCGGTGTCTAGGCTCGCAGCCCGGACCGTTGTGTCGGTGGCTGATGGCACTTCCCTTAAGGATTCCACTGACCGCCAGATTGACCTTCTGGCCAAATCCGTGTATGAAGCGGCGGGGGCTGCATTTTCTCCGACTTTTGCAGCAGTGTGGGCTCTCAAGGCCATCTCTGCTTCTCTAGAGGAGATGCATTCCCTCACCAGGGAATTTATGCCTGAAATGGATGCCTTAACTTCCCAAGCTTCGGCCTTTTCATCCTATGCCATGTCTGCCATGCTGGAGGCTTCTCACCGCACTGCGGTGGCTTCGGCTAATTCCCTCGCTATCCGCAGAATCTTGTGGCTTCGAGAGTGGAAGGCAGATGCTTCTTCAAAGAAGTACCTTGCTGGGCTCCCTTTTGCTGGGTCCCGGCTGTTCGGAGAACAGCTGGATGAAATCATTAAGGAAGCTACTGGCGGGAAGAGTACTTCCATGCCTCAAACTAAAGCCAGGGAACCTGTCCAGGGTAGGAATCAGTCGAGGTTTCGTTCCTTTCGTTCCTCCAACTGGTCGTCCTCTAAGCCCTCGGCCTCGTCCGCTAACTCAGCCAAGGACCAGAAATCCAACTGGCGCACAAAAGCTCGTCCACAGAAGACTGCAGGAGCTGCTGCCACTAAGGCAGCCTCCTCGTGACTATCTGCCCGTTCCAGCAACGTCCTTAGTCGGTGGAAGGCTCTCCCACTTTGGCGACGCTTGGTCTCCGATCAGTGGGTGAGAGATATCCTCTCCCACGGCTACAGGATAGAATTCTCTTCCAGTCCGCCAAACAGATTTTTTCTCTCAACTCCCCCCTGCTCCAAGGCCGCCGCCTTCTCACAGGCCGTGGCAGCCTTACAGGCCAATGGAGTAATTGTACCGGTTCCCGCCCGGGAACGGTTCAGAGGTTTCTACTCAAATCTCTTCCTAGTTCCCAAAAAGGACGGTACCTTCCGGCCCATCCTGGATCTGAAGCTTCTCAACAAGCATGTTCAGGTGCGGCGCTTTCGCATGGAGTCTCTGCGATCAGTCATTGCCTCTATGTCCCAAGGGGATTTCCTGGCATCCATCGACATCAGAGATGCCTATCTGCATGTGCCAATTGCAGTGTCACACCAGCGTTGGCTACGTTTTGCAGTAGGAGAAGATCACTTCCAATTTGTGGCTCTCCCCTTCGGGTTGGCCACGGCTCCTCGGGTATTCACCAAGGTCATGGCAGCAGTGATTGCAGTTCTGCACCTCCAGGGGTTGGCAGTGATTCCTTACCTGGACGACCTTCTAGTCAAGGCTTCATCCAGCGCAGACTGTCAGCGGAGTGTCTCGCTCACTCTCTCCACCCTAGCTCATTTCGGGTGGCTGGTCAATCTGCCCAAAACCACTCTGACTCCGACCCAGAGTCTCACGTACCTAGGGATGCAGTTCGAGACCTTGACGGCACTTGTGAAGTTGCCCTTAGTCAAACAGCAGTCCCTCCAGCTAGCGGTGCGCTCTCTGCTGAGGCCCCGCCGTTATACCCTCAGGCGTCTGATGCAGGTGCTGGGTCAAATGGTGGCGTCCATGGAGGCTGTTCCCTTTGCCCAGTTCCATCTGCGCCCCCTGCAGCTGGACATTCTCCGCTGTTGGGACAAGCGGCCTTCCTCCTTACACAGGTTAGTGGCTCTCTCGCCACAAACCAGGAGCTCTCTTCAGTGGTGGCTTCGGCCCCTTTCCCTGTCCCAGGGGCGCTCCTTCCTGGCCCCATCCTGGGTGATTCTCATCACGGATGCCAGTCTATCCAGCTGGGGAGCGGTATATCTCCACCACAGAGCGCAGGGCACTTGGACTCCGTCCGAGTCAGCCCTTTCAATCAATGTGCTGGAAACCAGAGCCGTGCTTCTAGCTCTCATAGCTTTTCACCACCTGTTGGCGGGCAGGCACATTCGAGTCCAGTCAGACAACATGACAGCGGTTGCCTACATCAATCACCAAGGCGGGACACGCAGCCGCCTGGCGATGTTGGAGGTACAACGCATCCTTCAATGGGCGGAGGACTCCAAGTCCACCATATCCGCAGTCCACATCCCAGGCGTGGCAAACTGGGAGGCAGATTATCTCAGCCGTCAAACCGTGGACTGTGGCGAGTGGTCCCTGCACCTGGCAGTGTTTGTCAATCTGCCGCAAATGGGGCACTCCGGACGTGGACCTAATGGCATCCCGTCACAACAACAAGGTTCCCGTTTACGTGGCTCGCTCCCACGACCCTCAGGCATTCGCCGCGGACGCACTGGTTCAAGACTGGTCCCAGTTTCGTCTGTCCTACGTGTTTCCCCCTCTAGCTCTCTTACCCAGGGTTCTGCGCAAGATCAGAACGGAGGGCTGTCGAGTCATCCTCATTGCACCGGACTGGCCCAGGCGAGCTTGGTATCCAGACCTGCTCCATCTGTCCGTAGAGATGCCGTGGCATCTCCCGGACCGTCCAGACCTACTCTCACAAGGTCCGTTTTTCCGCCTGAATTCTGCGGCTCTCAAATTGACGGCGTGGCTGTTGAGTCCTGGATCTTGACGGCTTCTGGTATCCCTCCTGAAGTCATCTCCACTATGACTCGGGCCCGTAAGTCTTCCTCCGCTAAGATCTATCACAGGACTTGGAAAATTTTCCTGTCCTGGTGTCTCTCTACTGACCATCCTCCTTGGCCATTCTCCTTGCCGACACTTCTGTCGTTTCTACAGTCCGGTCTGCAGCTAGGACTGTCCCTCAACTCTCTCAAGGGACAAGTCTCAGCTCTGTCAGTTCTGTTCCAGCGGCGTCTCGCTCGGCTGGCTCAGGTCCGCACCTTCATGCAAGGCGCGTCTCACATCATTCCGCCTTACCGGCGGCCCTTGGATCCGTGGGACCTTAATTTAGTTCTCACGGTTTTGCAGAAACCCCCCTTTGAGCCTCTTAGGGAGGTCTCTTTGCATCGTCTTTCACAGAAAGTGGTTTTTCTGGTGGCCATAACTTCCCTCAGGAGAGTCTCTGATTTGGCCGCGCTCTCTTCGGAGTCACCTTTTTTAGTTTTTCATCAAGACAAGGTGGTTCTCCGTCCGACTCCGGATTTTCTTCCTAAGGTGGTCTCTCCTTTCCACCTTAACCAGGACATTACCCTACCTTCCTTTTGTCCGGCTCCTGTTCATCGCTTTGAAAAAGCGCTGCATACTCTGGATCTGGTGCGTGCGCTCCAGATCTATGTGTCTCGCACCGCTGCTCTTAGGCGGTGCACTTCTCTTTTTGTGCTAACCACAGGTCGGCGCAAGGGCCTCTCTGCTTCTAAGCCGACCTTGGCCCGTTGGATTAGATCGACCATTTCGGACGCCTACCAGAGTTCTCAGGTGCCTCCCCCGCCGGGGATCAAGGCACATTCGACCAGAGCTGTTGGTGCCTCTTGGGCTTTCAGGCACCAGGCTACGGCTCAACAAGTCTGTCAGGCTGCCACTTGGACTAGCCTGCATACCTTTTCGAAGCACTACCAAGTGCATGCTCATGCTTCAGCAGATGCGAGCTTGGGCAGACGCATCCTTCAGGCGGCTGTCGCCCATTTGTGAAGTTAGGTTCTGCCTACTTCTTGCCTTTTTTCGGTTTATTTCCCACCCAGGGACTGCTTTGGAACGTCCCATGGTCTGGGTCTCCCAAAGGAACGATAAAGAAAAAGAGAATTTTGTTTACTTACCGTAAATTCTTTTTCTTATAGTTCCGTATTGGGAGACCCAGCACCCTCCCTGTTGCCTGTTGGCAATTTTCTTGTTCCGCGTGTTATCACCGGCTGTTGTCGTGAACAGAGTCTCCGGTTGTTCCGGCTTTTGCTCTGTTCTACTTGTGGGTGGCTATTCTCCTTCAGCTTTTGCACTGAACTGGCTGGGTCTGCTCACCAGGGGGTGCATAAGCTCAGGGGGAGGAGCTACACTTTTAAGTGTAGTACTTTGTGTGTCCTCCGGAGGTAGAAGCTAAACACCCATGGTCTGGGTCTCCCAATACGGAACTATAAAAAAAAGAATTTACGGTAAGTAAACAAAATTCTCTTTTTTCTGTTAATGGCTTCCCTTTAAACAAAGTAGATTGAAACTAGAAAAATAAAAAAATGAAGCTTTAACTAGCTAAGCTTCTTACAACAATCTAAAAATCAACAGTGACCTGCAGCAAAAGTGTGATGGTGAACTTATCAAACAATCAGGATAACAAATCAATTTGATTGCAGGCTTCTCAGAAGCTGGAGCCTTTGTTTGCCGGGTTTTGATCCATTTAGATTTTGCCGTTCTCCTCTGAGTTCAAGGTCAAATTTTGGTCAAGGAAGCCTTTTTCTCAAGTCTTAATGTGACTTGTATGGTCCTTTCATATCACCCTATTGCCCTTTATTGCTCACTATGTATAACATTATTGCTGCAACAACCCTAAATAATGCTAAAGTGAGGCTGCATTCGTATTATTTTCTTACTTCATTTTCTGACCTATAGAAAATACAGTAAATCTAGAAATCCTCTATATTTAGATGACTCATTTGGTATTCTTCCAATCAATTAATTTTTACCTGTTACATTTTTTTTTAATACCTATCATATCAATTTTGATATAGCACTAAAAATCATTGAGAGTATAGTTTAATGGGAGTTATTCTACATAGCCATTTTCCATGGTTATTTCTTAACTTACAGGCAACGTGTTCATGTGACGTATTTGGTGAGTTTTTTACCTCAGTATTTGTAAGGTCATGTGCTCACATTGAGTATTTGGTGAGTTTTTACCTCAGTATTTGTAAGGTCATGTGCTCACATTGAGTATTTGGTGAGTTTTTACCTCAGTATTTGTTGCCAAAACCAGGAGTGAACAATCAGAGGAAAAGTATAGTAGAAACACGGGCACCACTTCTGGATTTATCACCCACTGCTGGTTTTGGCTTACAGATACTGAGGTAAAAAACTCACCAAATACTCCACATGGGCATGTGGCCTCATTTAAAATATTTGCAGTATGCAAGGCCACATGAACACGTTTGGTATTTGAGTTGTTTGTTTTTTTACCTCAGTATGTGTAAGCCAAAACCAGGGCTGGAAGATTTGGGGTATGCACCCACAATCAGGACTCACTGCGTCCTGGATCCTGGATGCAGCGGGTCCTAACCCATAGGGCCGCGAGTCTCCTCCGCATGAGAATACAGGAGACCACAGCTACTTGTACCCGCTATCAGGGTTCAGTGTGCTGCGTTCTCTCGCTTGTGTTCTGCCTACGGAGGATGCATGCGAATCTGCAGCAAATAATTCTTTGGCATTTACTGATGTGTGAACTTAGGCTGCTAGGGGTTTCTGGACATTTTGCATCCCTGGTAGCCAGAACAGTTTTACACCCCCTATATAAACTGTAACTCCAATCAATGGTCCTAAATCTCCAAACCTGAGATCATATGTTTTCAGATGAGTACTACAGATTTTCAGTCCTGTATTGTGGACTTCCAAACCTTCTTAGGTTCATCAGAACTGGAGTTGAGGGACATCATAACTCCAGGTTCTTAGGAACTGCGGCGGTAATATGGGCAAGGATAATATCAGTACCTGTAATAAGGGTGTTATTTTTTTTTTAATTATGTATATAAATCTTTAATGGACAAAATAACTAACTTCTAACTGACAGAAATGTGTTCTGTGTCAGAAATGCGATAATCATTATTAGTATTGTTATAAGAATTTGCTTGTTTGCCGTTGATCATATTTTTAATCGTAACCTACATGGGTCTCTGCTAGTAAGGCAAGACCAAAAGATGAGTGTGAGGAAAACAAGAAAAATGATAAAATAAGAGTGCACGCCTTTCTTTTGCTAAGGCTGCTTTCACACTACGTTTTTTTAACATGCGTCATGAACGTTTTTGTGCTGTAAAAGTGGATCCTGTTTGCAAAGAAAAACGCATGCAAATGCATGTGTTATTTTGCAGGATCCTGCCACTTGAAGTTTATGGGCGGGCATTGAAGTCATGTGATCGGGAGTGAGGGGAACTGAACGTGATAGACTGGTAGCCGGCATCTGACAGCTGCAGACGCTGGTAACCAAGGTTAACATCGGGTAACTAAGCGAAGTGCTTTGCTAGGATACCAGATATTTACCTTGGTTACGAGCGTCCGTAGCTGCTAGGAGCCGGGCTGCCTGCTCCCTGCACACGTAACCAAGGTAAACATCGGGTAACTAAGCAAAGTGCTTTGCTTGGTTACCCGATATTTACCTTGATTACGAGCGTCCGCCGCTCTCAGGCGGGGGAGAGAGAGAGGAGAGAGAGGGAGGGGGAGAGAGACTGATCACGCCAGGCTGGTTTCTGGGCATGCTCAGTAGAGCAAGCAGGATCCTGTCTATCAGCATGCCAGCGCTCACATGCGTTTGCGTGCTGTTTAGTCAGGATCCAGTGAAAACAGTATTTGGACACAGCTCAAAAACGCTACAAGTAGCGTTTTTGAAAAAAGTTAAACTGTAAGTCGCTGGATCCTCACTATAACGCACGCAAACGCAGGTGAACGCATGTTGACGCGAGTCCATTGCAAATGCATTGAAATGAAAACGCATTTGCACTGGATCCGTTTTTGCGTTAAAAAAAGTTCATGACGCATGTTAAAAAAACACAGTGTGAAAGCAGCCTAACTCACCAGTTTGTTGTCTATCTGTTAGGAACGTCGATTGTCTTCATATGTAATATGAGTTTGCAGAAAAGGAGAATGAAAAAATAAGTTGATGACTGAGATGTGAACACTGAGGTTATATTAACACTAGAATAATCATAGGCAAGTCAAAACACTGCATCAACAATTCTAGACCCTGCCTGACATGTCTGCAAGAGGCAGGCACATTTTTAGGAAACCTTGTTTATCCTGTCTAATTTGTGGCTGCTTTAGACGCTGAATGACATACACCTGCCAACTGTTTAAATATCGTATTCTTGTCTCAAAGGTCCAGATACTGGCCTCAACTTTAATTTGTTAAAACGCTCTGTAGTATCCCTCTCTGTAGGAATAGTATATCAAAATATAGGATTCCTTTCCTATTAGATTGTCTCTGTGTGTATGTCTTTTATGAGGAATTGGAATGTGCCCATTATAGATTCAGATGTTTTCATGGTGTGCTGCCTTCAGTCTCAATCTACAATGTGAACATTCCAATAAGAACAAGGATATCCACTCTATGAAAAGGTATGTGAAAACTTCTGACTGGTACGAACAATAAATAGACAGACAGACCCAGACTCATGGTCGAAAGTGTTGGCACCCATGAAATTGTTCCAGAAAGGGAGGTATTTCTCCTAGAAAATTATTGCAATGACACATATTTTGTTAAACACGTTTATTTCCTTTTGTGTGTGTTGGAACAACTAAAAAAAACACAAAAAAAAACCTGAGGGGGGGGGGAGGCAAATTAGGCATTAATTTTATGCAAAACTCCAAAAATGGGCCAGACAAAATTGTTGACACCCTCAAATTAATATTTGATTCCACTCCCTTTTGGAATAAATAACTGCAATCAATCTCTTCCTATAACCATCAACAAGCTTCTTACACCTATTAACTGGAATTTTGGACCACTCTTCTTTTGCAAACTGCTCCAGGTCTCTCATACTTGAATGATGCCTTTTCCCAATAGCAATTTTAAGATCTCTCTAACAGTATTCAATGAGATTTACATCAGGACTCATTGCTGCCACTTCAGAACTCTCCAGTGCTTTGTTTCCATCCATTTCTGGATGCTAATGGTGTATGTTTGGGGTCATTGTTCTGCTGGAAGACCCATAACCTTGGATGCAAACCCAGCTTCCTGACACTGAAAAGTACATTGTGACCCCACAATCCTTTGGTGATCTTCAGATTTCATTATGCCTTGCACACAGTCAAAGCACCCAGTACCAGAGGCAGCAAATCAAGCCCCAAAACATCTTTAAACCTCCACCATATATGACTGGAGGTACTGTGTTCTTTTCTCTGTAGGCCTTATTCTGTTTTTGGTAAACAGAATGGTGCGCCTTTCCAAAAAGCTCTATACTGGTCTCATCTCTCCACAACATGTTTTTTCAGGACTTTGATTTACTTACTTATATTTTGGCAAACTGCAGTCTAGTTTTTTTTAAGGTTTCTGTGTCAGCAGTAGGGTTCTCCTGGGTCTCCTGCCAAAGCTTTTCATTTCATTGAAATGTCACGTATAGTTTGCACTGACACTGATGCACCCTGAGCCTGCAGGACAGCTTGCATTTCTTTGGCATTTGATTGGGGCTGCTTATGCTCCATCCGGACTATTCTGTGTTGCAAACTTTCATCAATTTTTCTTTGCCCTTCATATCCAGGCACATTAGCTACAGTGCCATTTGTTGTAAATATCTTAATTATGTTACACACCATGGACAATGGATCATCAAGATCTCTTGATATGGACTTGTAACCTTGAGATTGTTGATACTTTCCAACAATTTTGGTTAAAGGCCCAGTCACACACAACGACTTACCAGCGATCCCGAAAACGATGCGATCTGATAGGGATCGCAGGTAAGTCGCTGGGAGGTCCCAGTAAGTCCTCAGACAGTTCTCTTCTCCATGCTTAGTGTGGCACACAATACAAAGATTGAGTCAACGTCTCCCTTTTTTTTTTTTTTTTTTTTTTTTTTTAATCTGGTTTCAGGTGTGATTTTCATCTTGCCCACACCTGTTACTTGCCACAGGGGTGTTTGAACTAGCATCACATGCTTGAAACAAAGTTGTTTTCCCACAATTATGGAAATGACCCAACAATTTTGTCCAGCCCATTTTTGGGGTAGTGTGAAATGATATCCACTTTTGATTTTTTTTTTTTTTTTTGCATTGTTAAATACAAAGAAAGGAAATAAACGTGTATTATTATTATTATTATTATTATTATTTATTATGGTAGCAACATTTATTCCATGGTACTTTACAAGTGAAAAGGGTATACATAAAAATCAAATACAGTAAACATGAACATTACAAAAACAGACTGGTACAGGAGGAGGGAGGACCCTGCCAACGAGGGCTCAGGCTACAGGGGATAGGTGAGGACAGAGCTGGTTGCACAGTGGTGTACTGGTCTGAGGGTTAGTGCAGGTTGTAGGCTTGTCAGAGGTGGGTCTTCAGGTTCCTTTTGAAGCTTTCCACAGTTGGTGAGAGTTTTATACGTTAGAGTAGAGCGTTCCAGAGTATGGGGGAGGCGAAGGAGAAATCTTGTATGCGATTGTGTGTGTATAACAAAATGTGTAATTGCAATAATTTTCCAGAAGAAGTACTTCATTTTTGGAACAATTTCAAGTGTGCCAACACTGAGCCGTGAATTTTTACCTTTGAAGAGATTTAATTTTTTTGTTTGCTTTCTTTCTACCGTCAATAAGCAACAAGTATTTGAAACCCAATATAGAAAACAAATCCTTTCAGTCACTGCACATGTCCACTAGAATGTTAATTTTCTCAGGTTTCCTTATGTCTTGTCCAGGCTCTCTGAGGTCCATAATGAAGGACTTACATTCTGATGAGAATGAGGATGAATCCGATGATGCAGAGGACAATGATTCTGAGAATGAGAGGACAATTCACATGCATGGCGGAAGCCGGGCACGCAGGTATGTTAATTTATTTAATCATTTTTTCTTTCTGCATCATATGTAGTTATAATTGACTTTGGTATTTGTAGATCAGTAAGATCACAGATTGGTGAATTAAAAGAAGATATGAAAATGATAAAGGTGTCAGCAAGTCAACGGACTGTTATTTGCAAAGCTTATTTTATGTATAGATGTTGTAAATTTCTGTGCTTTTCAAGCTCACTATTTGGTGGCTTTAGCTATTACCTATCACAGAACAGTAGTAAGTAAAGATTTTAAAATGTCCGGTCAGAGCAATTTATCAGTCCATAGTGTAGGGTTGCAGTATGTGTATGGGAAATAATGAACCCATCTTTATAGACCTCATGCAAGTAAATAATTTATCCCCAGTCCTCAGATGGAGGAAGCGGGACAGCGCTCTGGGACGAGATGGAAATGTTTAAAATCCTTTTCATTATTGGAATCACATTTATTTGTGTATTGTGTGAAATGATGGTTGTGGGTTCATGATGAACAAACAGCGCAAAGTTAGTTTAAAGTCTATAACCATGGACCTGAATTGGTCAGAACCATTAGTGAATTTATTGGTTTATCTTTTGAATATGTAATAGGAACATCTTAATTTCTAACTAGCCTTCGGAGCTTTAGCTTATGTTACTTGCCGGCTTTATTTACAGAATCAAGGAAAAAAAAGGTGGGGATGGACACCACTATTAAAATAGCCAAGGTATGCTGCTATATGTAAATGCTAACAGTTTACTATACAAAAGATTCACATACGAGGTAACCTGCACACAACTGCAAATATAATCAAAAATATATATAGCAAATTTATTTAAAGGATTATCTGGGACTTTGCTTATTCCTTGCTATGGAGCTAAGATCTTAGCAACTAGCTGTTTGTGCTGCCAGGTGCTGATGTCTGCCGGCACAGAACAGTCACAAAATGTTCTTGCTGGTGATTCTGTGGTGTCACGTTGACAGTGCAGCATCTTCTTTTCCACTCTGCTCCATTAATGGGACATCACTGCTGATGTCGTGCTGTTTGACAGACTGCTCCCCGTTGCCTAACTGCGGGGAACCAACGGTCAATAAGCATGATGTTAGCAGTCACACCCCATCAACAAAGCAAACTTGGTTGAGGAAGACCTTCTTTATTGACATGAAGTCAAATGAAACTGTAGATTTGCCGGCAGGTTTGGCCCATGATCGCTCTGAGCCGGCAAACATCAGTGCTAGGTAGTACAGTTAGGGAGTACAATCGGTTGCTAACATCTTCGCCCCATAGCAAAAAAAATTCGGGTAATCTATTTTAATATTAAAATGTAAAAAATGCAGTATAAGACACATATTAAAAATACTTAACACTCATAAACAAAACCTCATTTATGGTTAAACGAGGTAATAACTTGCCAGTAAAATAAGGGGGTAAAACCTTTAACTATAACACAAAAAATACCTAGCTACTAAAGGCCTAAAATGGCACAATAGTGAAGGAGTAACAAAAGGGGAAATAAAACAATGTATAACTATTAAATGCCGCACAGTAGGTAGAGATAAAAAAGCAAGAATATATGTAGCCAATAGGGATGATCGAATACTTCAAATATTCGGCTTTGCGAATATTCGACGAATAGGTCGCCGCTATGCGAATATTCGATGCGCAATGTAAGTCTATGGGAAGCCCGTATAGTTCAGAATAGTTGTTATTCAGGTTTCCCATAGACTTACATTGCGCATCGAATATTCGCGAATAGCAGCGACCTATTCGGCAAATATTCACGAAGCCGAATATTTGAGGTATTCGATCATCCCTAGTAGCCAAATATCAAAAATAATGAAAGAAGAATCATAGACCAATAATGCTGATAGGGTGAGGGTCAAGAAATGCAGGGAGAGAAACTTCATGCGTTACGCTGCTCCCAAGTGCAGCTTCATCAGGGGCACAGCACAAATGTAGTTGGAGCTTAAACACTGAAAAAAATCAGTCAGAACTAGGCATGAGTGAGCACTACCATGTTCAGATGATCAGTACTCATAACAAGCAGTCGGACACTGACTGGCTCGACTTGAGTAGCGAGTATAATGGACATCAATGAGGAACTCGAGCATTTTTCCAGAAGATCCTGTGGAAAAATGCTCAAGTTCCCCATTGACTTCTATTATACTCTGCATGAGTCGAGCCTGTCCGAGCATTCACCTGCTCGTTATGAGTGCTGAGCATGGTAGTGCTTGCTTATCAATAGTCTGATCCGTTAGTGGAGTTCTTAGTCTATCCTTTGGAGAAGTATAAGAATATTTTAATTTCTTACATGCCTTCCTAGCTTATGTTACCTGCCGTCTTCATTTACAGAATCAGTCTCAGTGATGGAAGCAATAGTGAAAGCAGTTCAGTTTCATCGCCACTGCGGAATGAGCCTCCAGCCTTGCTAAAGACGACCAACAATCAGGTAGGCATTGGAAACCTCACAGGCACATACACTTCATTTAGTCCTAGAAATACGGCAAATAAAACTCTGGTAGAAAAGTTGTTGCGTGGAGCAGATTCTCAATTATATTAGAAAATCATGCTACTTACATTCTTTTAGAGCTTTTTCTTAATAATTAATTTTTTATATTTTTTTTTTCTCCAGTTGTGCTATGCTAATGATACTGTATAGCATGGATTTTCCATTCCTCTGTGTTAAACTACCTACACTTGCTTTTGTCTCGTTTTTTCCACATCACATCGAGTTCTTGATACGGCTGCAAATCTGTTAACCTTACAATGGGAACAGAAGCATATGAGCTGCCCACACACTGTTCTTTACACAGAGCACATAATACACAGTGCCGATTTGGCTTCTCACAGGGATACAATGCTGCCAACATTTAAGCACTGCTGCTATAGCAGCGGGCTCCCCCTGCATGTATATCTAACCGCGCTAATAGCCATCCTCAAGGCTGGAGCACGTCAGCCATGTATTGCTCCGGTGGGCCAGCAGCACATTACCATTTCTGTTTGTCTGGGTTTTCGTTTACTGAATAACATTAGATTTGTCTCTATAGGAGAATCCATTCTAGTTAGTGTCGTTTTAAAAGCTATTTTATCCTCTAGTACATTTGCATCTGTCACGTGTAATAAAATCAACTTTTTATTAGTCTGGAAGAAAGGGACTGCATTGATCTAACTAAAATGTAATCTACGATATGACATTAATATGTGATCTGATATGAAATAGAAATGAAGGCAGCATGTAGACTGTGCCGAAGGATGAAAGCCAAATATAGAAAGCAGTTTTTTTTTATTCAATTTACCCTAAGTAGAGACGATATAACATGTGTCCTGTCCCAACTGTCAGAGAAAGACATATATCGGCCATATTCTTGAACCTAGCCATTGTTCCGAGATAAAAGCTGCCTGTGAGCGTCTTCTAAGTTCCTTTGAACTGTGTGTGATATTGTTCTGATACCCCCTTTGTTCACCGTTCCTGTGGATTATTTGATGCTCTGCCAAGCCATGCCCCACATAAATAACCTATAAATGAAAAACATACTGAAAAAAAGAATAGTCAGTTGCGTCTATGCAGTGCTGAAGTGTGCATCTGAAAATTCACAAAAAAAGGCAAAAACTCAATTGACACAGGCCTGCTGATGATGCCCTGCCATAATCTGCAGTACACGTGATTGGCATAATGCCAATGCCTTCAGCCCTCATGAAGCTTCACAGAAGTATCCTGACTGCTCTTTTTTATGTAGGCATGGTCATGGTGCAGAATGAATACAACGGATACACACCGTGCAAGCCTTGATTATTGAGTACCATAGAGGGCTATGAATGTGATTTTAAGGTTAATATATTTATTTATTATGCAAGGTCATATAGCACCAGCATATTCCACAGCACTGTACAGACATTGTCATCACTGTCTCCAATCTAAATTTCTCTATCAGTATGTCTTTGAAGTGTGTGGAGAACCTGGAAGATACACACGAGGAGAACATACAAACTACTTGCAGATGTTACCTTTGGTGGGATGTGAACCCAGGACTCAAAAGTGCTGCAAGACTAATTTTTGCAAAATATAATGGTGCTATACAAATAAAATTATATTAATAAAAAATATTATTACCTAACAAGAAATAAAAATGTAAATTAGACATGCGGTAGCTCCATGTCCATAAAACGAGCTATCAAAATATTAAATAACCCTGATTGATAAATTGTGTAAAGAAAAAAAATATATAAAAAAATTGCAGGGTTTTATTTACTACAAAGGTATTAAGAAGCAATCAAAATGTCATATCTACCCCGAAAGAGTATACAAGAAACATACCCATGCACGGCTCCATGAATTGAGAATTGGAAAAGTTACGAGTCTCAGAAAATGGTGACACAAGTTGGAAAAAGATGATAATAAGGATGTTGTATCGCTATAATCGTATTAATCTGGAGAATCATATTGCCTCGGTCATTCTTTCCAGATAATAAACACTATAAATAATAATCACAATAAAATATTGTAGAACTTGTGTTTTTTGCGTCATTTTGCCACACTTGGATTTTTTTTTCTCTAGTACATCACATGATAAAATAGATGGCAACATTGAAAAGTACCACTCATCCCGCAAAATAAAGATGCCCACATACAGTTATGTTGACAGAAAAATAAAAATTTAATGCCTCTTACAAGGAAAGGAAAAAAATCTAAAGGATAAAAGTGGAAAATCGCTAATTCAGGAAGGGGTTAAGGCATCAGTGCCAACTATTGAACCATCCATGAGTATCTCAAGGGTGAAATTAAACAGACTTGTCTCTTGTATGTGTGCGGAGTATTGCTTCCTAGGCTATGTTCACATTACATAAGTGCTCTGTGCTGGTCATTTCAGTGTTACCTCATTATGCAGTATTCTCCATTTTACCGCCTTTGCAGCGCTGTCAAAAAACATTGCACATGAGAAATCTGTCTCTCAATTGGAGCATGCACAGATGTAAAAAAAACCTAAAACTACGCATGCGCCGATGCCTCTCATAGTCTTCAATAAAATGGCGTTGGAGATCGCGGTACACACATGCGTGGACTCTGTGCCATTTTAATGCAGACCTGAGTATTGTGGCAATGCGCACATGTCACAACAACATCAATGGCAGCGTGATATTCAAATAAAGAAAATGGGGCATGCCTTAGAGGATGTAGGAGGAGGAATATACACTGAGGATCTGAACCACAAAGATTTGCCCATGTTGCAGCAGTCAATCAAAGTACAGTAGAACCTTGGCTTATGGCCATCCTTGAATATGGCTCTACTAGCTGAAACATTTCGGATTTCTCTTAATGTGTCCCCCCTCACTGTTTTCATGATCGATGGATATTTTTTAATAGAACCTCAATATATATTTTTAACCTTCTTTGAAGTGCTGGAGATCATACTCTAGTTTGCTTGTCTGTGTTCTGCCTGAGTCCAGGGCAGCTCCGTGCACCAACACCGATCCTGATCTGGATTTTAGGAAGGGTGAGCTGAACTACTTTTTCTATTTTCAACCTTGGATTATGAGCATAATTCTTTCCGGGAGTGTGCTCTTAAACCAAGTTACTGTTATATCAAAGCAAATTTTTCCATATGAAATAATTAAAACGCAGTCAATTCGTTCCACAACCCAAAAATATTTTACTGTATTTATACAAACCTATTACAATAATACAAAATGTACTGTATCCATATAAAATCATTATAGTACAGTACTGTATCCACAAATGCAAATTGACATACAGTACAGTATAGTATACAGAATATAGTGTATACTATACAGTACTGTACATTGGAATTGTAACATTATACTGAGGAGACACTGGAGCTAACTAAGGGAGTAGTTAGCAAACCAACCACTAGGGGGTGATAGGGTAGTAAAACAAGCCTGGTCAAATGTAACTCTGCCCTGAAGGAAAGCACTGAAGCTCACCTAAGAGAGCAGTAAGCAGGCAAGCCCACTAGAGGGCACGAGGACTGGAACGGGGACACAGGTCAGAGGGAAATGGGCAAAGAGGCGAACAAACAGAGGACGATTCTGTATTAGAGGGGAAAAGAGGAGGAGACAAGGACTAGACTGGAGACACCCGTCAGGTCGGGTCCGGAGAGATAGAGTTCAGATCAGGTCACAGGTCACTCACAGGAACATAACGCAGCTGAGCCGGAAATATCACTGGCGACGCAGCGGTGGTGCAGCGCCAGGATATAGCGGCCTGTCCATAAGAGCGAGGCAGCAAGAATTAACCCGTCGTGACCTAGAACCCTGAGTGGGAATAACGCAATGGCTCAGCGACGGCTAAGACAGGCAAAAATCATGACAGAAATACTGTACTGTAGTGTATACAGTAGACAGAAAATTACCTACAGGTTTACACAGACCGGGGTGGATCAGAGCGCGGTGACAAGACCGAACCAGAAGTGTGCTCTGTGGGCATTTGCTAATATTTCGAGTTCCAGCTCATAACCCAAGTTACAAATTTGTGAAAAGCTTTGCTCGTCTAGTGGAACGCTCGCAAACCGGGTTACTCGTAATCCAAGTTTCCACCGTGTAGTGCTTTTCTGCAACTTTGATTAAAAATATTTCTGCAACCTAGCATCGGATCTTTCTATAACAGGTAAGCCTGGATCCAGCATCTTATTGCCTGTATGGCACTGCGTATGGCGAATGCCATGGCCTATTAGAGTGCCTCTCATGATGCTAGTGACTGAAGGATTGCTGTTTTTAGTCTCCTATGGATAATTTAAAATTAAAATTTGCAAAAAAAATAACCTAAGATGAATTAGAAAAAAAAATTCACGAATAGAAAAGTTGGTAAAAAAAATAGGCAATTGTAGCAGCTCAAAGAAAATGGAAAAACAAAAAGAAAATGGTCAATATTGCCATGAAAAGAAACCATAAAACACGGATTAATATTAAAACTATATAACTTTGGAATCCCCATAATTGTACTTATGGAATATACAGTACATGTTATGTGTGGTTCATGGTGTGAGGGAGAAAAACAAACCAGCAAAATGGGGGCAGACTTAAGTTTTAATTCTTTTTCCCCTTTTAATAAAAAAGTTAAATTCTATATGCTTCATAACTGTGTTAAATAAAACTGCAACTAATCAGTCTTATGGAAAAACTAGTAAAAAATGCTCATTCTTAAAAGGTTAAGATTTTTTTCTTCATAAAATTATTTTGTAAGCATTTCCATGTTTGATTCCTCACTACATTTCCTATTTTCTAGCACAATTGTATTGTGCATGAAAATATTGTAATTTATTGCTTGTTTAGTATAAAGTGGCTTATAAATCATGTATCACAAACTCCTAATCATTCCTATAACCCAGTTAGAAGACTCCTTGTTTATGTACAGTATGTATGCATGATATTGGTTGGGTTTTTAATATTTTCGCAGTGTTTTGTATTACAAGCAGTTACCATTAAAGGGGAAAAATAATAGCCTCCCCAAAATATCAATAATACCTGCTCCTGCTAGTCGTACTGGCCTGATTTGTCAAAATGTTACTTGTTACTTTATAATACAGCTGTAAATTCCAGTGTGTCTGGCAGAAACCATAAAGTGCAGGACCAGAGGTCAAGAGCTTTTATCAGTCCCACCAGAGACCAGACAGAATTTACAACATTTTTTTTTTAACTCTTCATTAGGAGGCTTAAAATAGTTGAGTAAAAGTCTGGGAGGCAAAGAAACAAGTTCTCTTTCTATCTGGTTATATTGTCTGTTAACCTGAAATATTTCTTCACAGTTCGTTGGGAGCAAATTATTACTACCGTAGTTTGGTCCTCCTTTAGTCTTTTTTTGGAATCTCTCTTAAGTGCACCCAGATTGTTTTAGATTATTAGATCCCACATCACATGCCTAAACATTGAGCACCAAGAAGGAAAAGTCATGGAATTATTGAGATCACAGGATCGATAGACATATTAATGTTATGCAAATGATAAAAAAAAAGTCACAGGAGCCATTTTTCGACACTACACCAGGCCACATGTTGCTCATGCTACTTTGAGTAGCCTGTATAACCTTAACTTTATACGAATGGCCTTCAGAGTCTCTGTATTTGTCTCTCATCGAGCACACCTGGAATGTGATTGGCGACGAATTGCAAAGGGAGCTGCCATCAGCAGATCTTGATGATTTGCGTGCCAAAGTGTACTTAAGGTCCCGTCACACACAACGAGATCACTAACGAGATAATTGCTGAGTCATCGTTTCTGTGACGCAGCAACGATCTCGCCAGCGATCTCGTTATGTGTGACACCTACCAGCGATCAGGCCCCTGCTGTGAGATCGCTAGTCGTTGCTGAATGGTCCGGACCATTTTCTTCAAAGGCAATGCCCTGCTGAGCAGGACGCATCGCTGTGTTTGACACTTACCAACGACCTCCTAACATGGTCCCAACGCCCGCCAAGATCGTTATACAGGTCGCTGATCATTACTGCGTCGTTGGTAAGGTCTGACTGTGTGACATCTCACCAGCAACCTCCCAGCGACTTACCAGCTATTATCAGGTCGTATCGTTTTTAGGATCGCTCGTAAGTCGTTGTGTGTGACTGGGCCTTTTAGTGTTTCAATGCAATCCTCAGGCTGTCACCTCGATAATAGCATTCCAAGGCATGTAAGTGTGATGGATTTCTATAATTCTGTTACTTTTTCCTTCATAAGCTGTGTTAAAGGGGTTATCCTATGAAAAAATTACATTTTAATAAATTTTGAAATGATTATTTCGGTTTAAGTTCCACAATTTGATGTCTTAAAATAAAACTCTTCCTGCGCTGAGATAATCTTATAAATGTGCTACTATATACTGTGTAATGGCCATGTCTGACGATATAGGGACATGGTCTGATCATACCACATCTTGGGAGGATGCAAAAGAGAGAATACAGATAGCACAGCATGAGATCACAGCTGATTTCTTTCGGTGAGGTAAAACATTTCCCTGCCTTTTTTTACACAATATTTTACCTGAAAATAATCAGCTGCGATCCCATTCACTGTCTTCTTGACCCCTTACAATCTGGTTCCTGCTCTTTACACTGCACTGAAACTGCCCTTACTAAAGTCTCTAATGACCTATTAACAGAAAAATCCGATGGCCACTACTCCCTGCTGTTCCCCAATATCTCCTGGATCACTCTGCCGCATTTGATACTGTGGATCACCAGCTGCTCCTCACCATGCTCAGCTCTTTCGGCCTCAAGGACTTCGATCTCTCCTGGTTCTCCTGCTACCTCACTGACCGCTCCTTCACTTCATATTTTGCTGGCTCTTATCTTCTCCTTTTCCCCTTACTATTGGGGTTCCTCCACACTTAGTCCTAGGCCCCCTCCTCTTCTCTCTATACATTGCACCTATTGGACCAACCAACAGCAGATATGGTTTTCAGTACATCTCTATACTGAAGACATCCATATATAAACTTTATTCTCCGTCCATCACCCCCACCTTAAAACAAAATAACAGTGATTGTCCTTCTACTGCTTCTACTGTCTCTAACATGTTGTCCTCCCTCGAACTGAAACTGAATCTCCCCAAAACTGAACTTCTTGTGTTTCCTCTCTCTACTAACCGACCTATACCCGATATTTCAATTACCTTTGGTGGTTCAACCATAACTCCCAAGCGGCATGCTCGATGTCTTGGGGTCTTATTTGACATAGAACTTTCCTTATTCTCTGTATCCAATTGCTCAGTAGCTCAGGTTACCTACATCTTAAAGGGAATCTGTCAGCAAGTGTTTTTCTACCTCATCTGAAAGCAACAATAATGTAGGCAAGTAGATTTAGAATCCAGCGGTTTATCACATTTTGTTTCAGAATGGCTTCAGTCAGTAATCTATGAATTTAGATTCAGGAACACAGCTGTCCCACCCACACTAGGCTCTCAATGGAAATTGACACCTCACAGTCAATGCACAATCATAGCAGGGGACGTAGCGGACTGGCATACACTTGAGTTTCTAGTCCTGTAATGGTAATCACAGGGTAATAAACCCTTTAGTTTACATAAACAATTGGACACACATACACTGATACACACACACATACCACTGATAAGAGAAGCACAGTTACGTTTTGACTTTTAACTCTTACAGAATGCTATCCTCAGCTTACATAGCGTAAACCTGCTGACTAATTCCCTTTACAAACATCTCCAGCATACGGCCTTTTCTTACCTTTCAAACTTACTGTCATTCTTATACATTCTCTTCTGGACTACTGCAACTCTTTACTGATCGGTCTCCCCATAGCCAAACTTTTTCCTCTCAAATCCACTATGAATGCGACAGCAAGGGTCGTATTTCTGTCCAGCCGCTTCACCGATTACTCCACCTTATGCCAGTCATTACATTGGTTGCCCATCCGCTGCAGAATACAATACAAACTGATCTGTGTCCCCCATATTTACTTGTAGATTGTAGCTTGCAAGCAGGAAATTCAGTCATATTGTAACAGTTAAACTATGGTTACTTTTTGTTTTATTGTATGTACATGTCCCCGCTTCATTGTAAAGCGCTATATGTTGGCGCTATAGAAATACAAAGTATTATGATTGTTATTATACTGAATTATGGCTCCTTTGTTTTTGGTTTTAGATCCTGGAAGTAAAGAGTCCAATTAAACAAAGCAAGTCTGAAAAGCAAATTAAAAATGGAGACTGTGATAAGGTAAATTGGATCTGGCCATAATAGTGGGATAAGTTCTGATCTTTATGCTTGATGTATCTTTACTTTTGAACATAGTCATGTTTTTTTTTTTACCATCATAAAAAAAATTGCAGTGTTCCAATTTATTTTTTTACAAGCCTAAAATATTCTATATCTCGCTCTCAGCTACAGCTTTGCTGTTTTTATTTCCTATTCTGGCAACCACTTAGTTGACTTTTCCCCCAGACAACATGTGGGTTTTAGAGCTTTCATCTACATTTCTCCAACGGAAACAAAGTAAATTGGTTATGGAATAAAATCTCAGCTATTCTCCATTGATATATTTTACAGTGTTAATTGCAGTTTATAAAGGACTTAAAATTGCTAAGAAGAATGTAATAAAATCCAAATCATAGCCATCTCGATTTTTACAGCATAAATCTTAGGCATTTCAGTGGTTGCTCTTTTGAAAGAATTATAAACCATATTGGGATATGTCTTGGACAGGCAGAGATGAAGGTTGTTAAAGTCTTGATTTTCTAAATGAAATAATTAGAGGTACTCCTACACCAATTTCACTGGATGTTTTTGCTTGTATAAATGGGCAAAAGATTAGGGTTATTGACCCACTTATTTTTAATTATTGTTATGGTTCTTTTCTATTGATTAGAACTAGAGTTGAGTGAGTAGCTAACTATTCGTACTCGCTATACTCAGAACGAGTACTGTCTAATACTCGTGTATTCATTCCGAATAGCATGTGCAATGCAAGTCAATGGAGAAAACTTGCAAAGTAACTAGTGACCCAACTTCCGCACTATTCGCTACTTGCACGAATAGTACGGCATTCGGGTTACTTGTTTACTTTCCAAGTTTTTCTCCATTGACTTGCATTGCAGATGCTATTCGGAATGAATACACGAGGATTAGACAGTACTCGTTATGAGTATAGCGAGTATGAATAGTTAGGAACGCGCTCAACTCTAACTAAAACAAAAGAAAATTGAAAACCGTGATTGTGGTTTTTTTTTAGACCTTACTGCAATGTATTTCAATTTCAAATCATTTTCTGAATGGAGTCTTTGACCAGAAAACAGCATGTATTAAGATGCATTTTGTTGGATTTATACGGTACATTTATAGTGCAATGAAGTTTCAACCTTCAATATTAATGTATGTGTTTCCAGCCATTAAATATGTAAGTAAAATAGTTTCAAAACAAAGTAAGTTGGGAGTCAAGCCAATAAAAGTGTGTGAAGGTTGTGATTGAAGGTTTAATAGGCATAGAGTATATACTCAATACTTCAGATGCTCTAACATTTCTGCAATATTTTTTTTTTCAACCTTCCTTTCCTTAAGCCTTCAGTCCAAGGTTGTACTATATTAGAGTTGAGCAAAAAGATTCAAAGGACCCTGGTCCAGCAACTTTACTAGTCGTCCTTGGCCTCTGGACAGGGTCCCTCCAAACCTACTCCTACCTGCTAGGATCGCCTGCACGTCTTCTTATTAGTAAGCCCAGCATAATGTCATTCTTTTGGCATGATGTTGCGCTAGGCCTAAAATTCAGAAGAGGCACAGAATATACCAGCAGGTACAAGGATATATATACAAGCAGGTACACAGAATATACAAGCAGGTACACAGGGCTCTGATCCTGCAGCTACTGACCGCAACATGGCCTCCATATTAAGGTCAAATCTCTTTTTGCTCGTCTATCATATATAACTTTACTATAA
>NC_134353.1:527925507-527933007 GCF_048569485.1 Anomaloglossus baeobatrachus
GTGGTTATTCCCCGGGGAGACAGCCTTCATCGGTGCTGTCACCCGCAGTCAGAGTGCCCAGAACGCAAATGAAACCTTGCCTGCTGACACCTCTTCACCCAGAGGGATAACGGAACTGGTTACGGACCCAGAGCAGGTCCCAGAGGGTCCTGGTGAGGTTGGAACCTTAACGTCACTTTTGGCTGCTTCTAGCCAAGAGTTTCAGGTGGCTCTACGAACTGATGCCAGTCTAAAGACGTTAAGGGACCTCGCAGAGAAGCCCTCTTCCGAGACCGATAAGGAGAGGGTATTCTGGGACCAGGGAAAGTTGTACCGGGAGACAATTCCCTGTAACCCCCAACAAGAGTGGCTGAAGGAAAAACAGCTGGTGGTGCCTCACCGCTTTAGGAGTGAGTTGCTGCGGATTGCCCATGAGATCCCACTCGCCGGACACTTGGGGGTTAGCAAAACCAAGGCCCGGCTGTCTCACCACTTCTATTGGCCCAAAATGGGGACAGATGTTGCCAACTACTGCCGCTCCTGCATCACATGTCAAAGAGTGGGAAAGTCAGGGCCTGCTCCCAAAGCTCCCCTGATCTCTTTGCCGGTGATAGAGGAGCCTTTCCAGAGGGTCGCTGTGGACATTGTCGGGCCTCTGGCCGTCCCCAGCAGCTCTGGAAAACGGTTCGTCCTTACTGTGGTAGACTATGCTACCCGGTATCCGGAGGCAGTGGCTCTGTCCTCAGTTAGAGCCGATAAGGTGGCAGATGCCCTCTTGACCATATTCTCCCGAGTAGGATTTCCCAGGGAGATGCTTACCGACCAGGGGACTCAGTTCATGTCTCGTCTAATGGAGGCTCTCTGTAAGAAAATGCAGGTGCGGCATCTGATATCAAGCGCTTATCACCCACAGACCAATGGTTTGTGTGAGCGATTTAATGGTACACTTAAGCAGATGCTTAAGATGCTGGTTGAGTCACATGGACGCGACTGGGAGCGGTATCTCTCACACCTGCTGTTTGCCTACAGAGAGGTACCACAGGCCTCAACGGGGTTTTCCCCCTTCGAGCTCCTGTATGGCAGACGAGTCCGGGGGCCTCTTGGTCTGGTAAGGGAATCCTGGGAAGAGGAACTGAATTCCCCAGAAGTGTCCGTTGTGGAGTATGTCATTCGGCTCCGTGACAAGATGCAGTCAATGACGCAGATGGTGCATGAGAATATGGCGCAAGCCCAGGCCAGCCAGAAGCGATGGTACGACCAACACGCTCGAGAGCGGGTGTATGAAGTGGGTCAGAAGGTGTGGGTCCTGGTCCCAATGACCCAGAACAAGCTTCAGGCGGCCTGGGAGGGTCCATACCTGGTGCATCAGCGCCTCAATGACGTAAACTATGTGGTCACCATCGACCATGCCAGGAAGAGGCAAAAGGTCTTCCATGTCAACATGATGAAAGCTCATCATGACAGGGAAGCCTTTGCTCTTCCTGTGTGTAGTCTTCCCGAGGAAGGCGAAAGTGAAGTCTTGGTGGACTTGCTCGCCTCAGCCCGGGATGGAGGGTCTATCGAGGAGGCGGCATTCAACCCACAGCTATCCTTGGACCAAAAGTCCCAGCTGCGGGAGGTATTCCGGCCCTACCTGATGACCTTCACGAATGTCCCAGGGAAGACATCCCTAGCCACCCACCAGGTGGACACAGGGAGTCATTCCCCAGTTCGTCAACCCCCATACCGTGTCTCCCTAGAGGTACAAAAGGACATAAAAAGGGAGATCGATGAAATGCTAGTCCTGGGAGTGATCCAGAGGTCCAAAAGTGCATGGGCCTCGCCTGTAGTCTTGGTTCCCAAAAAGGACCGGACAACCCGGTTTTGTGTGGACTACAGGAGGCTAAATGCAATCACAGCACCCGATGCGTACCCAATGCCACGCATCGACGAGTTACTGGATTGCTTAGCCGGGGCCCAGTACCTGACCATCATGGACCTGAGTCGAGGGTACTGGCAGATTCCTATGTCCAAGGAAGCACAGGAAAGGTCCGCCTTCATCACCCCATTCGGGCTGTATGAATCCCTTGTCATGCCCTTTGGCATGAGAAATGCTCCTGCCACTTTCCAGCGATTGGTCGACCAGCTGCTCGAGGGACTAGGAGGGTTTGCAGTAGCTTACCTGGATGACATTGCCATCTTTAGTCCCACTTGGGAGGAACACCTGGGGCACCTGGAACAGGTGCTCAGGCGGATCCAAAGCGCTGGTCTGACTATAAAGCCAGGGAAGTGTCAGATCGGCATGACTGAGGTACAGTACCTTGGACACAGAGTGGGTGGCGGGACCCTGAAACCAGAGCCAGGGAAGGTTGATGCCATCACCTCCTGGCCTACCCCCAAGTCAAAGAAGCAGGTGATGTCCTTCTTGGGTACGGCAGGGTACTATAGGAAGTTCGTTCCTAACTATAGTGCTCTTGCTAAGCCGTTGACGGACCTCACCAAAAAGAAGCTACCGCAAGTAGTCACCTGGACAGATGACTGTGAACGGTCCTTCAGGGCACTAAAAGCTGCCCTCGCCAGTTCCCCAATCCTACAAGCTCCGGACTTCACCCGACGGTTCATAGTTCAGACAGATGCCAGTGCGTTTGGCCTTGGTGCAGTACTCAGCCAGGTAAATGGGAAGGGAGAAGAGCATCCGGTGATGTTTCTCAGCCGCAAGCTCTTATCCCGGGAAGTGGCCTACGCCACTGTGGAGAAGGAGTGCCTCTCTATAGTGTGGGCCCTGCGGAAACTGCAGCCCTACCTATATGGACGCAACTTCACCATAGTGACAGACCACAACCCTCTCAGCTGGCTACATCGGGTGGCCGGCGACAATGGTAAGCTACTGCGGTGGAGCTTGGCACTACAGCAGTATGACTTTACCATTCAACACAGGAAGGGTGTTGAGCATGGCAACGCTGATGGGCTGTCCCGGCAGGGGGATGCCAGCGAGGTAGGCTTAGGAGACGATTGGCAAATCAATCTCCCATGCTACCTCAAAAAGGGGGAGGTGTCATGTAGAGCTGTTGAAGGGACTTCATCCCCCTCTTCTTCACCAGCCACAGGTCGTCATGGCGATTATCTGATTGGCCTGGAAGCTTAAGGTATTTATGACTTTGGGTGATGGTAGAACTAAAGCCAAAAGCTGCAGAGAAAGACAATTCTTTGTAATATTGGCGGGAAAACTCCCAAAGCAGGTTTTGAAGTGCGACTTTAATGCTAGAAAGATGAAAAACACATTGCCAGAATCCCTGCGTCGTGCGGAACCCAGCGCACCGTCTCACCTGACGAGGAGATCGACGGAATCACGACAAATTAGTATTGGCCAGTAAAATTGTGCTAGAGGCGTTGTGTTTGGTATCAATGTAACTGTAAAATCGAGATATTAAATATGACGCTAATATCTTTCACCTGTGTGACCCAGGAGCAAAGATATGAAAAACCCTAGAATTATGGAACTTTGTGACCATCTCAAGCCCAGCCCACAAGTGACTGTAAAATGATGTCACAGGCAAGGGGGGCTAGCAAGAGCATAAGAGACAGTTCCTGTCTTGGGGGCTCAGTCAGCACGAGGAGGGCATCATGAAGGGTGATGCTGGCCGATTCTAACATCTCTTGGAGTTCCCTCCTACTCCCTAAGCAGACGTCACTTCTATGGCACAAGCTTAGTAAGTTTCACGTTTATACCTTTTATTTTATGTAACTGTTATGCCGTAATGTGTATTGTTCCCTTTTGTAAATTCCTGTATATTCTTTAAACACTGCCTATTTTCGGATTAAATATATAAAAATTTAAGAGTTTCTTTCCTTATGCTTTATATACGAATCCAAAACCCCGAAGGGCCTTATGCTATCTGAAACGGGTTCCCAGCTACCTGTAGAAAGTCTGGGTGGTGGCAGCGTAATGGTTATTGCATAGAATTATTGGAGTGCTATCATTAAGGGTACCGAGGTATATAAATATTCCATTAGCAGGAATCAGAGATATACATTTACCCTTGCTGTGAGACCTCCAATATTTGGCATTATCAGCTCAGCAGCCTCATCTTATGCATTGTCCTGCAGTACCAAAAGTGGCCTGCAGACAAGGGGGGCGCTAGAGAGTAGTCGTGTGTAACAAATCAGTGAACAGCTGCGGATTTCTGAGGGACTTCCCCGGCTGTTCGTGACAATATATATATATATATATATATATATATATAATATATATGTATGTATGTGTGTATATATATATATGTATGTATGTGTGTGTATATATATATATGTATGTGTGTGTATATATATATATGTATGTGTGTGTATATATATATATGTATGTGTGTGTATATATATATATATATATATGTATGTGTGTGTATATATATATATATATATATCTATATATATGTGTGTATATATATAATCAAATCAAATCAAATAAGCTTTATTGGCAGGACCAAATACAAATTAGTTTTGCCAAAGCAAGTGTACATTAGGGCCTGGGGCTGTGGGGATGGTGGGTGGGGATTGTAGGAAGGATGGATGGGGCACATCCAGGGTGGGGACTGTGGGGGCACTTCTAGGATGGGGGCTATGGAAGTCCATGGCTTATGATGGGGCATATCCACGGTGGGGACTGTGGTAACGGTGGATGGGGCATATCCAGGGTGGGGATTGGGGGGCCACATCTGGGATGGGGGGCTATGGAAGTCCATGGCTTATCATAGTTCTCTTTCTCGAAGTCTATGACATTCGCTCACATACCGCGCTGCTATCTCCACTGCGCTCTCTTCTTCCCCCAGCAGGATATATATTTTCTCTTCCTCCTTCATGGAGCTGAAATCCGGGAAGAGATGGGAGAGTCTCCTGAAGTGAGTGTCCCTCACTGCTGAGTACTTGGTGCAGTGTAGCAGGAAGTGGGTTTCATCCTCCAGGGCCTCCAGGTCACAGTGTTGGCACAGTCTGTCCTCCCTTGGCTTGTAGCTCTGCTTGTGTCGACCGGATTCGATGGCTAGACTGTGGGCACTGAGTCTATATCGGCTCAGGGTCCTGCGGTCTCTGGGGTCCGGGATTTTCTCCAGATACGGGGCCAGTCTGTAGTCTCTCTGTAGACTCTGGTACGTGGTCAGTTTCTGTGAGGTGTTGATGTCGGTCCTCCAGTCACTGACATACCTCTCCTGGCCCTCGTCTACCATCTTCCTGATTCTGGTTCTTGTCAGGCTGCTGTGATTGGTTATTTTGTCCAGTTGGGTTTGGGAGAGCTGTGCCCGGGGTCCTGGTTCATCTGGCCCACGTATATGTATCAGAGCTTTGTGGTGATGGGAGCTTGGATTGCTACTCTGTAGGTGAGCCTGAAATGATAGTGACCTCTTCAGAGCTGCTAGGTGTAGAGGGAATCTGCCCAGCTCAGCTCGACAGGCGCTGTTGGAGGTGCTTCGATGGACCTGGAGAAGGTGCTTACAGAATTCCAGGTGGAATATTTCTGTTGGGCTGGAATCCCACCTTGACCAATCTGGGTAAGTGTGAGGGCCCCAGACTTCGCTGCCATACAGGAGGATTGGGGCAATGATGGAATCGAAGGTTTTTAGCCAGACCCTCACTGGTGGCTTCAGATGATACAATTTCCTTCGGATGGCATAAAAGGTTTTGCAGGCCTTGTTTTTCAGGGTCTCTATGGCTTGTTTAAAGCTCCCTGACTGGTGAATTTCCAGGCCCAAGTAGGTGTATTTGTCTGTTCCTGTTAGAGTGCAGCCGTTTACGACAAATGAAGGATGCTGGTCAAATCTTCTTTTTCTCTTCTGGAACACCATGATGTTGGTTTTCTTTAGATTGATCGGTAGTGCCCATGTGGAGCTGAATTTCTCCAAAATTTGTAGGTTGTCTTGGAGACCTTTCTCGGTTGGTGACACCAGCAGTAGGTCATCTGCATAGAGCAAGAATTTCACCTGGGCGTCATGGAGTGTGAGACCTGGAGCAGGTGAAGATTCCAGAGCAGCAGCCAGCTCATTGATGTAAATATTGAAGAGCGTTGGACTTAGGCTGCAGCCCTGTCTGACTCCTCGGCTCTGCTGGAAATAAGCCGTTCTTCTACCGTTCACACTCACGCTGCAGAGGTTCTCGGTGTAGGAGCTTTTGATGACATCGTAGGTCTTTCCTCCTATTCCGCTTTCCAGCATTTTTAAGAACAAGCCCGGGTGCCACACTGAGTCAAAGGCCTTTTTAAAGTCTACAAAGCAGGCGTATATCTTCCCATGCTTTGTATTGTGGACGTGGCTCTGAATGAGACTGTGCAGGGTGTAGATGTGGTCCGTGGTGCGGTGGTTTGGCACGAACCCTGCTTGGCTTTTGCTCAGGACATTGTGCTCGGTAAGGAAACTGATGATCCTTTTGTTTAGGATGCTGTTGAACAGTTTTCCCAAGTTACTGCTGACACATATGCCTCTGTAGTTGGCAGGGTCATACCTGTCCCCACTCTTGTGGATCGGTGTAATGAGTCCTTGGTTCCAGGTACGAGGGAAGTAGCCAGCACTCAGCACAATGTTGAACAGTTTAACCATTGCAGCTTGAATTTCTGGTGGGCTGTACTTCAACATCTCTGGGGGGATTCCATCCAGACCACTAGATTTTTTACACTTTATGGAAGTGATTTTCTCTGCAACTTCCTGTAATGTAATTGGTGTGTCCAGTGGGTTTTGGAAGTTTTTGATTTTCTCTTCCATTGCCTTTAGTTTTGATGTTATGTTTTCCTGCTCTTGGCTTAGTCCTTCTTTTGGGATGTCTTTGTAGAGGTCTCTGAAGTACTGGAGCCAGATGTTGCCATTTTGGATATGGGTATCAGTCTTTTTCTTGCTCTTTGTGTCCATGTGGCTCCATATTTCCCAGAAGGAGTTGTCTTGGAGGGCGTCTTGGAGTTGGCTAAGTTTGGTAGAGATGTAGCTCTGCTTCTTCCTCCTGAGGATGGTTTTGTACTGCTTTTGTATGGTGTCATAGGCTTCCCTCAGGTCTGGGTTGTTGGGGTCTCTGTGTTTATTGTTTGAGGCTGTTCTCAGGGTCTTTCGAACGGCTTTACACTCTTTGTCAAACCAACCATTGATCTGCTTTTCTTTTGGCCTCTTGTAGTTGACTTGTTTGAGGTCGGACAATTTGGCCATGGTGTGGAATATTTTGTTGAGGTCTTTTGCAGCTTGATTCACTCCTTCTGGGTTTGACTTGTACTTGTAGCTGTAGAAGTTGTGGAGCATCTCTTGTAATTCCGGTCTGTTGGGAGCCTCTTTATATTTTATTTCTGACGTCTTGGACCATTTATAGGATGGAGGTCGGTTGTAGAGGCTGCTCTGCTGTGGCTTTTGTGTGGATGGTTTCTCTGTAGATTTTATGTACAGGAGAAGTTGGCTGTGGTCTGACAGGTGCGTTTGTGGGGTGACTATGAAGGCGCTAATATTTGCCGGGTCCATATCTGTAATGGCGTAGTCTACTACACTCCTTCCTACATGGGAGTCTAGTGTATATCTTCCCAGTGAG
>NC_134353.1:527943007-527968007 GCF_048569485.1 Anomaloglossus baeobatrachus
CCAATGCTTTCTGGCTGGTGTTTTGGTCACTTTTGAATGTTGGTTGTGCTCTCTCACTCGTGGTAGCATGTGGCGGACTCTGCAACCCTACACAAGTGCCACAGATAGTGCAGCTCATCCAGGATGGCACATCAATGCAAGCTGTGGCAAGAAGGTTTGCTAATTCTGTCAGCATAGTGTCCAGAAGATGGAGGCGCTTCCAGGAGACAGGCCAGTACACCAGTAGACAGGGAGGTGGGGCCGTAGGAGGACAACAACCCAGCAGTAGGACCGCTACCTCTGCCTTTGTGCAAGGAGAAACAGGAGGAGCACTGCCAGAGCCCTGCAAAATGACCTCCAGCAGGCCACAAATGTGCATGTGTCTGCACAAATAGTTAGAAACCGACTCCATGAGGATGGTATGAGGGCCCGATGTTCACAGATGGGGATTGTGCTCACTGCCCAACACCGTGCAGGACACTTGGCATTTGCCGCAGAACACCAGGATTTGCAAATTCGCCACTGGCGCCCTGTGCTCTTCACAGATGAAAGCAGGTTCACACTGAGCACATGTGACAGATGTGACAGAGTCTGGAGATGCCGTGGAGAGCGATCTGCTTCCTGCAACATCCTCCAGGATGACTGGTTTGGCAGTGGGTCAGTAATGGTGTGGGGTGGCATCTCTTTGGAAGGCCGCACAGCCCTCCATGTGCTCACTAGAGATAGCTTGACTGCCATTAGGTACCGAGACATCTATAAAGCGGGAGAGAAAAGGCACAATAGGGTCTTACCCGGTTTACTGGGTGAAAGTAATAAGGAAGAGGTGCACTCACCTGATCGGGTTGTGCCAGTCACAACTCCTTCAATGGCATAAGTGAGTGCCTAAGCGGTCCAGCAGCAGCCCTGTTGCAAAGTGGATCATCAAAAGGGGAACTGGAGAAAAACAGGTTTCTTTGCCGCGCTGAAGACCATGAACATCGATGTCAGATAAACAATTCTTTTATTTCATTCCCAAATGAATGAAATAAAAGAATTGTTTATCTGACATCGATGTTCATGGTCTTCAGCGCGGCAAAGAAACCTGTTTTTCTCCAGTTCCCCTTTTGATTAGGTACCGAGATGAGGTCTTCAGACCCCTAGTGAGACCATATGCTGGTGCGGTTGGCCCTGGGTTCTTCCTAATGTTTTGATTTTTAATTTGACTTGTTTCCATGGTCATTTTGTGTGTCTTCAAACCTAGGCCTCCATTGGTGAAAACATTTGATTTACATTGATGATTCTTGTGTGATTTTGTTGTCAGCACATTCAACTTTGTATAGAACAAAGTATTCAATGAGAATATTTCATTCATTCAGATCTAGGATGTGTTGAGTGTTACCTTTTAATTTTTTGAGCAGGGTGTGCATATATAATTTATATCATTTTTAGTGTGCTTCTATCATTATGTGACCACTTGGTGAACCCCTAAGTATTACACACCTTAATGTTTTTAGGTGTTCGCATGGTCACTTTTCCAGTTTCTAAAGGTTATTGTATGATGGTATAGTATAGAATGTGCCCTCAATCACTTGTGGTGTTCTGCGTCGTAGCAACAAAACCTAGAGATCTATGGATGTCTGACAGTCAGTCGCCGTATAGCCCCAGTCTGTTACGGTTGAAATTCTTAATACTTTTCTATGGTGTCTGTATCTCCTTCACATCATCTAAATATCAGTGTGACTCTTTTGCAGGCATATCTTGATGAACTAGTTGAGCTTCACAGAAGATTAATGACTCTAAGAGAACGACATGTACTACAGCAGGTAAATAATATCAAAGGCATTAAAACAGCAACATCATTAAATGCACGTCATTAAAAAAAAAAAATTACTGTGATATTTTATGCAAAATACATCATCAGGCGATGTCTCCTCTTAATGTGAGAGGGGAGCCAGCACGATCTGAAAATGGCCTGCATTATATAAAAAGTGCAAATTCACTTGGATTTATTCCAACTGTACCATAATATAAATTGAGATTTTTAGCAAATAATTGATCAATTCTTTGAGCCACCCCTGCCAACGTCACGGCAAATCTCAATAGGGGGGGGGGTCCTACACTATATTATGTATTTCATGTGCCATGCGGCCTCCTAGATAAAGTTAAAAGCAGAACCATAATGGAGCACATATACCTGTAACCTGTATATAACCGCTTCTATGTTGCAAAAGAGGCAATTGTGGATAGAGGCCAGCCCAGGTCCCAGCATGTGGGGCAAGCTCTACTGATACCAGGACTATATCAGAACTGACCCTCCCAGTGCCAGACAGTAACCATTGATAAAGGCGGACCAGATCCAAGTATGGTGCTTAATTAGCAATGCCTGTGTAAAGGGTGAGGCAACTGAATGTGAACAGCTACCAACAGGAGAAATACATTGCAAACCAAGATCAGGCGTGCATAGCCTATTGAGATTTGCCGTGACGTTGGCAGGGGTGGCTCAAAGAATTGATCAATTATTTGCTAAAAATCTCATTTTTTTTTATTATAGTACAGTTGGAATAAATCTCTGAATTTGCACTTTTTAGATGATGCATGCCATTTTCAGATTGTGCTGGCTCCTTTTTCTCCTCTTAATGTGTACATTGAAATTAATGGAGCCAGCAAGTTAATATTGTAACATTGCAGACTTTCAGAAAATCTGAAGTATAATTCAGAAAGAAAATTTAAGTCATTTTAATATTTAAAAAAACAAAAGTACACACAAAAGTAATGTTATGTATCTTATCAGATAAATTTGAGCGATGACAGACTTACGCACTATTGAGTTAAGAGATGACAGTTGGTGCACTTAAGATTCTATGAAGAGAGGAGGAAGGTAGTGGGAATAGAAGGGAGGAGCTAGAGACACACACAGTCTTCTGCAAGTTCTCCTGAAACGACCATCACAGCTCTCCAAAGAATGAGCACCAATTGCCATCTCCTATCTCAGTAATGCAATCTGTTGTCACTGAAGACAGTTATTACCCAAGAATTGAGAATTTTGAGAATGAATAATCAGTCCAGGAGACGAAAGAGGCAGATTTCTTTAAGATATGTTACAAAGTTGGTCATTTTTGTGTGTACTATTGAGTTATGAAATGGAAATTAAAATAACGGCTACTTTTTAAAAGAAGAAACTCTTTAATATGACAGCTGACCACCTCATGTCAGACAGCCATCAAATTACTTATTTTACCTGGAGAAGATGCCATTGGCTGAAAAATCCTAATCGGTATTCTATTATGGTCCATTCTCCGGAGTAAAGGGTGCTTTACACACCTGCGAATTGCTACCGATATATCGTCGGGGTCACGTCGTTAGTGACGCACGTCCGGCGCCAGTAGCGACATCGCAGCATGAGACACCAAGGAGCGACTATCAACGATCACAAAATCATTCAAAAACGGTGATCGTTGACACGTTACTCCTTTCCTTAATATCGTTGCTGCTGCAGGTACCATGTTGTTCGTCGTTCCTGCAGCACCACACATCGCTATGTGTGACGCCGCAGGAACGACAAACATCTCCTTACCTGCATCCACTGGAAAAGGAGGAAGGAAGGAGGTGGGCGGAATGTTACGTCCCGCTCATCTCCGCCCCTCCGCTTCTATTGGCTGGCCGCTTAGTGACGTCGCTATGACGCGGAACGCACCTCCCCCTTGAGGGAGGGATTGTTTGGTGGTCACAGCGACGTCGCTGACAAGGTATGTGCGTGTGACGCTGCCGTAGCGATAATGTTCGCTACGGCAGCGAGCACCAGATGTCGCATGAACGACTGGGGCGGGTGCTATCGCACTCGACATCGCTAGCAATCCCTAGCGATGTCGCAGCGTGTAAAGCACCCTTAAGAATCGCGTTTCGCAAACAGCTATCTGTTCTATTTCACATGGAACATATTAGATGTGGCGATGTCCAGATGGCACAACCCCTTTAAGACTTACTCCGGTACCATAAAACTGATATTGAAAAAAAAATGACGAATATGGTGCAAGTTTTAAAGGATTTAAAGTTTTACCTCCTCGATATTTTATTATTTTCACATTTTATTTCATCATGAGATCCCTGAAGCATTAAAAAACATCAGACAAGGGATGAGACAAAGGATATCAAATTACTGTTTCCACAAGTTCTAGCTTATAGTTATTTTCTAATATCTACAGGTGTTTCATGTGGATTTAAGCTAAAAATATAAATCTTCAGCGTGGCACTTGGTTCACTTAAGTTCTTTGATGGATAAGCTATAGATGTACGTAATGCACCAAACTACCAGAAAGAAGTAGAAAAAACTCCAAGCAATAAGCTCGCCAGGTGCAGAAAAAAAGCCCCTGGGGATGGAAGCAAAGATTGCTTGTTGACAGGAGCAGAGAAAATCCCTTCCCGTTGCCTGTAGACACAAGTTTATATGGTCGTTCCAAAGTTAGTCATTGGAAAGCAAATTAAACGAACGGCACATGTACACTTAATGATTTGTGCCTTGATAAAAGATGGATTTATAGAAAAACAAATGTGTATTTTAACTGTTTATATTGTAAAATGCTTTAAAGAGATTTCAATTTTCTTTCGCGTCAGGGAGATGATTTGTGTGACAAAATAATGACGAGATTTTTCTCAGTAGACGTTTTCCCCATAGCAAACACCATCTGCTGTTTACTATAATTCTCAACTGTATTCATAATGGATTATAACAACTATTGTTTTAATTTTTATATCCTAAATCAGTAGTACACATGAAAATAAGAAAGTTTGTAATGTATCTTATTAGAGAAATCTGCTTCTTTCGCCTACTGGACTGACCACTCTCAAAATTCTACAGTGAAGACGGATATTCCCATTACTGAGATAGGAGATGGCAGTTGGTGCACATAAAGTCATATGCAGAACTGTAACTAACTATCATTACGGATGAATTTTCAATAAAATGTTTGTGTCCATTCCTAGCTCCTCCCATCTCCATAAAATGTTACAAGCACCAACATTCATATCCTATCGCAGTATTGCGAAAATTTGTATTCACTTATTTGCAGATGTTTACCCATGAACTGAGAGGGAAAGATCAGTACAGAAAGACACCGAAACAGATTTCTCTGATAAGATCAGTAATATTGCAATGTTGCTTATTTTCATGGGCTTTAATGATTTGTGGAGAAGTACCGTAAATATTAAAAGAATAGCATGTTGAGTGATTAAATGTATAAACATGTATATACCATATATATGTATATAATATACACTACAGTTAAAAAGTTTAGGGTCACATTTTTTTTTCAATGAAGCTAACATTAAATTAAACAGAAATACACTCTATACATTGTTAATGTGGTAAATGACTATTCTAGCTGCAAATGTCTGTTTTTAATGCAATATCTACATAGGTGTATAGAGGCCCATTTCCAACAACCACCATTCCAGTGTTCTAATGGCACATTGTGTTTTGCTAACTGTGTTAGAAGGATAATGGATGTTTTGATATCCCTTGAAAACCCTTGTGCAAGTATGTTAGCACAGCTGAAAACCATTTTTGCTGATTAGAGAAGCTATAAAACTGACCTTCCTTTGAGCTAGTTGAGAATCTGGAGCATTACATTTGTTGGTTCCATTAAACTCTCAAAATGACCAGAAAAAGAACTTTCATGTGAAACTCGATAGTCTATTCTTCTGCTTAGAAATTAAGGATATTCCATGCGAGAAATTGCTAAGAAACTGAAGATTTCGTACAACGGTGGGTACTACTCCCTTCAAAGAAGAGCGCAAACAGGCTCTAACCAGAGTAGAAAGAGAAGTGGGAGGCCCCGCTGCACAACTGAGCAACAAGACAAGTACATTAGAGTCTCTAGTTTGAGAAATCGATGCCTCACAGGTCCTCAACTGGGAAAATGCCAGTGTCAACGTCTACAGAAGAGAGGCGACTCCGGGATGCTGGCCTTCAGGGCAGAGTGGCATAGAAAAAGCCATATCTGAGACTGGCTAATAAAAGGAAAAGATTAATATAGGCAAAAGAACACAGACATTGGACAGAGGAAGATTGGAAAAAAGTGTTATGGACAGACAAATCGAAGTTTGAGGTGTTTGGATCACACAGAAGAACATTTGTATGAAGCAGAACAACGGAAAATATGCTGGAAGAGTGCCTGATACCATCTGTCAAGCATGGTGGAGATAATGTGATGGTCTGGGGTTGCTTTGGTGCTGGTAAAGTGGGAGATTTGTACAAGGTAAAAGGGATTTTGAATAAGGAAGGCTATCACTCCATTTTGCAACGCCATGCCATACCCTGTGGACAGCTCTTGATTGTAGCCAATTTCATCTTACAACAGGACAATGACCCAAATATCATCTCCAAATTATGCATGAACTATTTAGGAAGACGCAGGCAGCTGATATTCTATCTGTAATGGAGTGACAAGCCCAGTCACCAGATCTCAACCCTATTGTGCTGTTGTGACAGCAGCTTGACCGTATGGTGCGCAAAAAGTGCCCATCAAGGCAATCCAACTTGTGGGAAGGTCTTCTGTAAGCATGGGGTGAAATATCTCCAGATTACCTCAGCAAATTACCAGCTAGAATGCCAAAGATCTGCAAAGCTGTAATTGATGCAAAGGAACATTCTGTGACAAAAGCAAAGTTTGAAGGAGAAAGTGATTATTTCAAGTAGAAATCATTCTTTTTAACCTAGACAATGTATGGACTATATTTTCTATTCATTATGCAACTCATTTGATAAAAGTATGATTTTTCATGGAAGAACAAAATTGTTTCGGTGACCCCAAACTTTTGAACAATAGTGTGTGTGTGTGTGTGTGTGTGTGTGTGTGTGTGTGTGTGTGTGTGTGTGTATAGTTTTAGCCAGGTAAGAATGCTCTAAACTGGATCGGGATCGTAGTTGAACCAGAATATGACTCCAAACGTTGAGCCCTATATACATCTAAGGGACCCCAAATTTAAGCGTTGTAAATTGTTTTAAAATAGTTCAAAAATGTTGGCTGTAAAAGGATGCAAATTGGGGATTAAAGCAGGGCAATTATATTTACCAAGTTTCTGCACAGCTGTCACTGTTTCCAGTTTCGCTCTTTAGAGCTCATGCATATTCACTGCTTCCCCCACCCAGCATCTGTGATTGTTTGCAGTCAGACTGCTGGCGTCTGTGATTGGTTGCCCTCTCAGTAGCCGTCTGGGTCCCGGTAGTGGAGTTTAAAAATAAATAATTGGAAAAAATTGAGTAGGGTCCGTTGTATTTTGTTACCCAGCGTAAATAAAACAGACAGTTGGAGGTAGCAGCCTCTAGCTGTGTGCATTAAGTTGGCTGCATATCAAAATATGAGGGACCCCATGCAACTTATTTAATTATTTAAATAATTTTTAAAAACAGTGCGCGGTCCCCCTCAATTTTGATACCCAGCCAAGATAAAGCAGATAACCTTGGGCCTCCCCTGCCTGAGAATACCAGCCCCGAGCTATTTCCTCCCCAGCCTAAAAATAACAACCCACAGCTGCCCCATAATTGGCTCATCTATTGGATCCTGGCGCTTACCTGCCTCAACCCGATTGCCCTGGAGTGGAGCAGTGGCAATTTGGGTAATATAAGGAGTTAATGCCAGCTGTGATTTGACAAAAAAAAATCAAAATTGTCATGAAGGCAGAGGATAGTAATTGGGAAGGAGCCTATGAGACCCCCCATTACTAATCATGTAATTGAAAAGAAATAAAAAAAAGGATTTTTCTGTTTTGTGCTTATTTTATTTAAAAAAAAAACACCCTTTTTCTCCAATTTATTAACCCCGAAACTTCCTCTGCAAGTCTAATGTAATCCATAGACACGTCGTCCCACGATGATCCCGGCTCTGCTAGATCCTGAGGTCGGGACACAATGACAGAGCCGCAACTGTGAGCGGTGACGTCAGTGAGTTCACCCAAGGTCACAACTATGTGTTCCCACGAAACTCTAGTTGCGAACTCTGGTGAACTGACCTGTGAATAACTCATTGAACTCAGTGACCTCACCTCAGGTGAATTTATTGAACTTAATGGCGGATTACAGGATTAGGCAATATGTGCATATTGAGTTGCTGACATTTCTGCACTAAATCTGCATCCTTCTGGCAGAAAAATGCACCAAAACCGCATAAAAAAATTAATACGATCTCGGCACAGTTTTTTTTTGTAGGAGATTCAGATTTAGTGCAGAATTGTTCGCAATCAAATACTCAATGTGGGCATATACCAAACTTCGGTAATCCAACATTAACTTCAATGACTTGACCTGAGGTCACAGCTAGGGTTCCCATAAAAAATGCATGTGGTTTTGATGCTTTTTTTTTTTTTTTCAGGAGATGCAGATTTGGTGCAGAAATATCTGCAACCAAATACTCAATGTGTGCACATAACCTAATCCGGTAATCTGGCATGGAGTTCAATGACTTTGCCTCAATTGAGTTCATAGAGTTCACCTGAGGTCAGTTCACCTGAGGTCACAGCTAGGGTACCGTGGGAACAGCCAGCTGGGAATTCAGTGACGTCATCGCTCACAGGTGCAGCTGTTTTATTGTGTTCCTGACTCCACAGTGCTCAGTCACATTATGTAATGTGCCCGCTCACTGTGACCTCAAGATGTTGCAGAACCGGGTTCGTCGTGGGACGTCGGGTCTGTGGATTATTTTGGACCTGCAGGGGTGTTTTGAAGGTTAATAAATTGGAGAAATAGGGTGTTTTTTAGTTGTAGCTAGTTTTTTTTTTTTTTTATAAATAAAGAATTTTTGTGTTTTTCTTTTGACTTACAGATTAGTAATAGGGTATCTCATAATGTCGCCCCATTACTAACCTTGGGCACAGTGACACCTGTGATTTTTTTTTTTTCTTTTCTTCAAATCACAGCTTTCAGTAACCCCTTATATTACCCCGACTTGCCAGTGCTCCAGGGCAATCAGGATGAGCCGGACAAGCGCATCTAATGGATGCACCAATTCTGGGGCGGCCGCGGGCTGCTATTTTTAGGCTGGGGAGGGCCCAATAACCATGGCCTTCCCAGCCTGGTTGTGTCAGAGCCGCTGCACAAAGTAAACTGAGTGATACATCTGTGGATTCAGGGTCTCTTTGCCTACATCATGGTACTCTCAGAAGAGGTAGCAAAATCCTGATGACAGATTCCCTTTAAAACAAATGATAATGGGACATGCGAACACCTTTTAAATTAGTAATTTTACTTTGTACACCAGTATCTGAAAACAATGAAAGAAATTGGGAGAATGCCCTGTCTCCAAGTGTATAGGGAAGTGACATAATTGGATAAAAAAAAAAAAAAATTGTTCAGTGGATCAATCACTTTTATGTGAATGGAAGTGAAAATTAAATGACAGTATTTGAGCAAAGTTGGCTAAAAACCTTAGCTGTAGAGTATATGAGAAAAACTCATGGACTTCTCCAGGACCGTCAGGCCATTGAATATGTATAGGTGCCAACAGCTATCTGATCTGTATGGCCATCCAAAGTCACAAACCTAGTAAATACATACGTGTACGCCAATAGAAATTACAGACAAATTGGGTGGTTGCATTTTGATAGGAGACATGACCCACTGGCTATGTATAATACTACTAATATAACCTAAATTTCCCGGACAAGCTTTTTAGCACTCTTAAAACTGAATGCTGAGTTGGAGTTGTCCTGATGGATTGTTGGCAAACTTATGATTCTGCATTGCAGAAAGAAACTTCTCCCGATAATTGGATTCTATCATTCACTTTCCTTTTTTTTTATTTTACTTCTTATACAAATAAACAATTTAAGAGTGACTAGCCTTTTGTGAGATCCATCTGCCCTTGCAAATTTGCCATCTTGTCCAGAGTTGTTCAGATAATTGACTGAGCTAGAAGGAATTTGGCAGTGCTCCTTTGAAGAAACATTTTACTGCATGGCTTATGCTGTTCCAGTCATTTCCCAGTGTAGCATGCATAAAATCTCAGCAAGGAAGTTAAAAAGCTTTATTTGCATTTGTCTACTCTATGTCCTTCTTAAAGTTAGAAATACCTTAAAGGGAATCTGGCAGCAGGTTTTTGCTATTTAAGCTGAAGCCATCATGCTGCAAGTTAACACAGAAATTTCAGGGAAGCCTGTTTTGTCACAGTCTGATCTTTTCTTTATTTGCTATGTTTGTTTAAGCAGCAGGACACTTATCATTACAGGACTAGAAACTCACCTGCAAAGAAGTTAGACACACCTCCTGATGTGATTGGCAGCTCCCCGTCAATCTACAGTCTCTATTGAGAGCCTGGTGTGGACGGGACAGCTCTCTCAGCTCTGCTACATGACTAAATCTAAAAATTCAGATATCAGAACTGCTGCAGCCAGTAATCTGTGTGATACACCGTAGGATTCAGAACCTCCATGCCTACATCATGCTGCTTCAGATGGGGTAGCAAAAACCTGCTGACAGATTCCCTTTAACACTAGAACTACTGGACTCGTGACACCTATATAGAAATACATGGTGCAAAGTAGTCAAAATGACTACCTCAGTAGTTCTAGTGTTAAGTAAATGATCTTTTATTGGTACATTTTCTCTAAGGCACACCCATCTATTAAGTGAATTAATTAAATGCCATTTGGAGATTTTTCAGTAGCAATATTGAGACTTGTAGCCTGAGCCTCTAGCTTTTCTGCTGGTTGAGGCAAAAATTAAAATGACACCAACACCCCTTTCCCCACAGAATGGCAACAAAAAAAAATCATCCTTCTTTTTCGTAAATGTATAATACCAAAAAGAAACTGCACATTAGTGACTAAACTTCATGCAAAAAAAATAATCCAGCAGTGAAAATAAATAGCATGTGTGTATATGTCACATGCATAAATAGTGACACACATGACACAGTCCTGTAGTTTCCGTCTCTAGAAGGTTGCAGCGTTTGGCTATACAATCTGCTCTCTGACTTTTCTTTTTTCCCTGCTTAGTTAGGGTTTATCCCTTTCTCTTTAGGACCCTGTGAATTTCCTCACCTTTTTACCTGTTAATCTTCAGCACTTCTCTTTGTGTCTTTAAATACTCTCATTCCCCCTTACTCCGTGCTGGTGATAGGGCTAATACCCTTAACAAGCGTTCAGTGCTAGCAGTCGGCTAATATTCATGTGGAGAAACTTTGTTGTTGCAGTTCCTCTCCTGGAGAGAAGTTATTAGTTTACTTTCCCCCTGTTTGTTATCCCTGTGTTCTTTAGAGCTTAGTTGGGTTGACTAAGTGCTCATCCCATACATTCCCCACCTAGCGCCTATTTCAGGGTCAGCCAGGACCAGGTATCCAGCTCGGTGCATAGGTGCGGAACCTATCTACACTGTGTGCATAATTATTAGGCAAATGAGTATTTTGATCACATGATACTTTTTATACATGTTGTCCTACTCCAAGCTGTATAGGCTTGAGCCAACTACCAATTAAGTAAAACAGGTGATGTGCATCTCTGTAATGAGGAGGGGTGTGGTGTAATGACATCAACACCCTATATAAGGTGTGCTTAATTATTAGGCAACTTCCTTTCCTTTGGCAAAATGGGTCAGAAGAGAGATTTGACGGGCTCTGAAAAGTCCAAAATTGTGAGATGTCTTGCAGAAGGATGCAGCAGTCTTGAAATTGCCAAACTTTTGAAGTGTGATCACTGAATAATCAAGCGTTTCATGGCATTTAGCTAACAGGGTCGCAAGAAGCGTGTTGGGCAAAAAAGGTGCAAAATAACTGCCCATGAATTGAGGAAAATCAAGCGTGAGGCTGCCAAGATGCTATTTGCCACCAGTTTGGCCATATTTCAGAACTGCAATGTTACTGGAGTATCAAAAAGCACAAGGTGTACCGTACTCCGGGACATGACCAAGGTAAGGAAGGCTGAAAAACGACCACCTTTGAACAAGATACATAAGATAAAACATCAAGACTGGGCCAAGAAATATCTTAAGCCTGATTTTTCAAAGGTTTTATGGACTGATGAAATGAGAGTGACTCTTGATGGGCCAGATGGATGGGCCAGAGGCTGGATCAGTAAAGCGCAGAGAGCTCCACTCCGACTCAGATGCCAGCAAGGTGTAGGTGGGATACTGGTATGGGCTGGTATCCTCAAAGATTAACTTGTGGGACCTTTTCGGGTTGAAGATGGAGTGAAGCTCAACTCCCAGACCTACTGCCCGTTTCTAGAAGACAACTTCTTCAAGCAGTGGTACAGGAAGAAGTCGGTGTCGTTCAAGAAAAACATGATTTTCATGCAGGACAATGCTTCATCACATGCATCTAACTACTCCACAGCGTGGCTAGCCAGTAAAGGTCTAAAAGATGAAAAAATAATGACATGGTGCCCTTGTTCACCTGATCTGAACCCCATAGAGAACCTGTGGTCCCCCATAAAATGTAAGATCTACAGGGACGGAAAACAGTACACCTCTCGGAACAGTGTCTGGGAGGCTGTGGTGGCTGCTGCACGCAATGTTGATCGTAAACCGATCAAGCAACTGACAATCTATGGATGGTAGGCTGCTGAGTGTCATCATAAAGAAAGGTGGCTATATCAGTCACTAATTTTTTGGGGTTTTGTTTTTGCATGTCAGAAATCTTTATTTCTAAATTTTGTGCAGTTATTTTGGTTTACCTGGTGAAAATAAACAAGTGAGATTTGAATATATTTGTTTTTTATTACGTTGCCTAATAATTCTGCACAGTAATAGTTATCTGCACAAACATATCCTCCTAAGATAGCCAAATCTAAAAACCCACTCCAACTTCCAAAAATATTAAGCTTTGATATTTGAGTCTTTTGGGTTGATTGAGAATATACAGTATTGTTGATCAATAAATAAAAAAAAATCCCCTAAAATGCAACTTGCCTAATTCTGCACACAGTTTAGTGTGGTGAGGGAAGCCAGAGGCCAGTGGTAGGTTTAGCCAGGGGTCACCATTTCCTCCATTCATAGACACGGGGTTTCCCTTCCCTTCTCTTTTGCAGTTCGCTTGGCACTTCCCTGTACCTGGCGTGACATATAGAACAACAGCAAATTAAAGAAGCGCTTGCATATAACTTTATTTACTTAACCTGTCTATATGTATATGTAATATAGTGTAAGTGCGATTGTAGCGCCCCTGATGCCATCAGGGAGCTACAAGGTTCTGCATCCTAACCAGGATCAAGGGCCTACCCCCTAGGGCCCCGGAAGACCATTGCCGGTCACACACACGCTTCACAAAATCCCAGTTTTTCCCCAACAATCCCACATAGAATGGTACACAGCTAGGGTCTGACCAATGGATGGCCACCTAGAGGTGGAGCCAGTTTAGTCCACTAGTTGACCAGGTGGGAGGGGCAGACTGACAGTCAGAGTAGGGAGTTTAACAGTGACTGAGGAAGTGAGGAGACGCTCTGACTTGGAGTGAACAGTAACCTGGTGCCCAGGAGGGTAGTTGCCGGTGGAGTACTCCCGGAACAACGCACCAACTGGGTACAGGACCCTAAAACAGGCAGAAGCTCCAAGCAGGCCTGTTAACACCTGCACAGCGAGGGGACCATCAAGGACCTCGTTGACTTTAAAAATCCGAGACTCGGTAGCAAAGGGAGAACCGGGGACAGGACCAGAGACTCCAACCCCACAGGGTCATACGGACTGCAGTAGAAAACCACCGGATGGGGACCCCCAGTTGCTCTACGCCACAGGGACCCACCAAGCACAGACAGGTGCAGGGAAAGAAGGTACCAGATTACTAAACTGGCACTTGGGCGAAGGAGACCTGAAGGTGAAACCAGCCGGCCTCTGGTAACCAGTTACCACCAGAAAAAGTGAGTATAGAACCAGTTGCACTGAACCCTTTGTGTGAACTACCTTCTTCCGACACTCGTCATGTCACCTACCCTCTGGGGCCCAGCCCTGCTTGCGGAGGGCCTACTATCCAGGCTGCCATTAACACCAGCCCGAGTAGTGGACATTGTGCAGTGGCGGCTCCATCTATATATTTGTGTGTGCTTCTTTAACCATAAACACACACAAATATATATGTATATGCCAGCAGTAAGCAGTGTGTGTGTGTGTGTGTGTGTAATAAACAGTACAGACCAAAAGTTTGGACACACCTTCTCATTCAAAGAGTTTTCTTTATTTTCATGACTCTAAAAATTGTAGATTCACATTGAAGACATCAAAACTATGAATTAACACATGTGGAATGAAATACTTAAAGTGTGAAACAACTGAAAATATGTCTTATATTCTAGGTTCATCAAAGTAGCCACCTTTTGCTTTGATTACTGCTTTGCACACTCTTGGCATTCTCTTGATGAGCTTCAAGAGGTAGTCACCGGAAATGTTTTTCCAACAGTCTTGAAGGAGTTCCCAGAAATGCTTAGCACTTGTTGGCCCTTTTGCCTTCACTCTGCGGTCCAGCTCATCCCAAACCATCTCGATTGGGTTCAGGTCTTATGACTGTGGAGGCCAGGTCATCTGGCGTAGCACCCCATCACTCTCCTTCTTAGTCAAATAGCCCTTACACAGCCTGGAGGTGTGTTTGGGGTCATTGTCTTGTTAAAAAATAAATGATGGTACAACTAAACGCAAACCGGATGGAATAGCATGCCGCTGCAAGATGCTGTGGTAGCCATGCTGGTTCAGTATGCCTTCAATTTTGAATAAATACCCAACCGTGTCACCAGCAAAGCACCCCCACACAATCACACCTCCTCCTCCATGCTTCACGGTGGGAACCAGGCATGTAGGGTCCATCCGTTCACCTTTTCTATAAAGACACAGTGGTTGGATCCAAAGATCTCAAATTTGGACTCATCAGACCAAAGCACAGATTTTCACTGGTCTAATATCCATTCCTTGTGTTCTTTAGTCCAAACAAGTCTCTTCTGCTTGTTGTCTGTCCTTAGCAGTGGTTTCCTAGCAGCTACTTTACCATGAAGGCCTGCTGCACAAAGTCTCCTCTTAATAGTAGCTCTAGAGATGAGGTGTGTCCAAACTTTTGGTCTGCACTGTATATAGATTAAATATGTATGTGTGTATGTATGTGTATGTATGTATGTGTGTATATATATATATATATATATATATATATATATATATACATACATACGTACATACGTACATACGTGTGTGTGTGTGTATATATAATATAAAATAGTTCAAACCAGAAGTTTTACGTACATTATCCAAAAAGACACATATGCATGTTTTTCTCACTATCTGGTGTGAAATTAGGATAAGCCTTTCCTACTTTAGGTTAATTAGGAACCAAGATTATTTATATTTGCCAAATGCTATAATAATGAGAGAGCATGTTTTAAGGCATTTTTATTACTTTCTGCGAAGTCAAAAGTTTACATACATTTCATTAGTATTTTATACCATTTCCTTTAAACCGTATGACTTGGGTCAAATGTTTTGGATCCTTCCACAAGCTTCTCATAATAGTTGGTATGAATTTGCGCCCAGAACTGGTGTAGCATAGCCATGTTTTGTAGATTACCTTGCTCGCATCTGCCATTTCAGCTTTCCTCATAAAGTTTCAATAGGATTGAGATCAGGGCTTTGTGATTGCCACTCCAAAACATTTACTTTGTTATCTTGAAGCCACTTTGTATTCAGTTTGGCAGTATGCTTTGGGTCATTGTTCATTTTGAAGACACATTTCCGCCCAAGCTTTAAGTTCCTGGCTGATGTCTTGAGATGTTGCTTTGGTATTGCAACACAATCTTCTTTCCTCATGATGCCATCTCTTTTGTGAAGTGCACCAGTCCCTGCAAAGCAACCCCATAACATGATGCTGCCACTCCCGTGTTTCACAGTTGGGATGGTGTTCTTAGGCTTCTAAGCTTCTCCCTTTTTCCTCCAAATGTAAACATGGTCATTATGGCCAAACAGTTCAATTCTAGTTTCATCAGACCACAGGACATTTCCCCAAAAATTAAGGTCTTTGTTCCTGTGTACTTTTGAAAACATTTTTAGTTTCTTTTGGAGTAATGGCTTGTTCCTGGCACATTGGTCTTTCAGCCCATGTTGATACAGTACTCGTTTGTGGATAATGACACAATATTACCAGCTTCCACCAGCATGTTCACAACGTCTTTTGCTTTTGATCTTGGGTTGATATGCACACGTTTGACCATCAAAGCACGTTCATCTCTGGTACACAGAACCGGTCTCCTTCCTGAGTGGTATAATGGCTGGACATTCGCATCTTGTTTTGTACTTGTGTATTATTGTTTGTACAGATGAACAAGGCACCTTCAGGTATTTGGAAATTGCACCCAAGGATGAACCAGACTTGTACAAGTCCACAATTCTCTTCCTGAGATCTTGGCTGATTTCTTTTGACTTTCCCATGATGCTACACAAAAAGCAGTGTGTTTCAGGTGTGCATTAAAATACATCCACAGGTGTGTCTCTAATTAAACTCAGATGTTGCCTATCAGAAGCTTCCAAAGACATGATCATCATATGGGCTGTCCCATATTGTTTAAATGCATAGCACTCTCAGTGAATGATAAAAAAGCCTTAAAACATTTCATGTCAGCCAGTTAGAAAAACATCATATGTGTCTTTTTTAGAAGTGTATGTAGCCTTCTGGTTTCAACAGTATAATGTATGTATCTCTTATAATGGGACAACACTGAAGATATGACATTTTGATACAATGTAAAGTATAACAGTGTAATTTTGGTGTGCCCTCTAACTCCACACGCAGCATTTATTGTGTAAACCGCTGGCAACAAAAGTGCATACAACCCTAAATGAAAGTGGCCAAATTGTGCCCAATTAGCCATTTTTCCTCCTCAGTGTCATGTGACTCATTAGAGTTACAACGTCTCAGGTGTGAATGGGGAGCAGGTGTATTAAATTTGGTGTAATCGCTCACTCTCCTATACTGGTCACTTAATGTGCAACATGGCACCTCATGGCAAAGAAATCCTTGAGGATCTGGAAAAAAAAAGAATTATTGCTCTACATAAAAGATGGCCTAGGCTATAAGAAGATTGCCAACACCCTGAAACCGAACGGAAGCATGGTGGTCAAGACCATACAGCTGTTTACCAAGACAGATTCCACTCCGAACAGGCCTCACCATGGTCGACCACAGAAGTTTGTGTATATACTCCGCATCATATCCAGAGGTTATCTTTTTAAAATAGACGTATGAGTGCTGCCAGTATTGCTGCAGATGTTAAATGGGTGGGGGTCAGCCTATGAGTGCTCAGACCATACACCACACACTGCAGCAAATTGGTCTGTATGCTCTCGTCCTAGAAGGAAGCCTCTTCTAAAGATGTTTCACAAGAAAGCCCAAAACAGTATGATGAAGACAAGCAGGCTAAGGACAAGGATTACTGGAATTATGTCCTGCGGTCTGATGCGACAAAGATAAACTTATTTGGTTCAGATCGTGTCAAGCTTGTATGGCAGGAATTAGGTGAGGAGAATAAAGATAAGTGTGATTGCCTAATTGCCTACAGTCAAGCATGGTGGTGGGAGTGTCATGGTTGGGGCTGTGGCTGAATGAGTGGTGCCAGCTGTGGGGAGTTGCAGTTCATTGAGAGAACCATGAATGCAAACATGTACTGTGACATTCCGAAGCATATCCTGTTCCCCTTTCTTCAGAAACTGGACCACAGGGCAGTGTTCCAACATGAGAATGACCCCAAATACACCTTCAAGACGACCACTAACTTGATAAAGAAATTGAGGGTAAAGTTGGTGGACTGGCCAAGCAGGTCTCCAAACCTAATCAAACAAAAGGAGCACAACGTCTCGAACATCCACCAGCTACGTGATGTTGTCATTGAAAATGAACGGGGATTCCAGTGGCAACCTGTGACCTTCATGCCCAAAAGAGTTAAGGCAGTGCTTGAAAATAATGGTGGCCACATAATGTGGCCATTTTCACTTGGGTGTACTCATTTTTGTTGCCAGCATTTAGACATTAACGGATGTGTGTTATTTAGAGGGCACACAAAATTGACACTGTTTTACAAGCTGTACAGGGACTACTTTACGTTGTATCAAAATATCACATCTTCATTCTTGACCAATGAAAAGATTTAAAATAAATTATTTTTCAAAAAATGTAAGGAGTGTACTCACTTTAGTGATATACTGTATTTAAAAAATATTTTCTAAACTTTGTGTTACCCTCCTTCCCTGGCTCCAGGAATGCATTCCACCACTTCTCAAGTTTTTGTTGTAGGCCTACAATGGCGACTTTGCAAATAAAATGCATGTAACCACTGAGCTCAGTGATTGGCTGCAGCTGTCACATCTGCAGTAGCCTATCCTCAAAAACTGAAGCAATGGTAGAGAAAAGTTTCTGAGCAGGGTAAGGCGAGTAGCAGCTGAGTTTAATATGGTAATTTGCGCAAGCTGATGGATATTAAAACTTGTTTTTAGACACCCCCTTTTAATATATTGTGTGTGTGTGTGTGTGTGTAAAATATAGAATGATGCTTTGTACATAACACATAAACCAGTTGTTCCTAACCTTCCTTACCTTGAGAGTCACATTTAACTCAGAGTGTCATGAGCCACATCTAGCATCTAGACTCTCACCCCACTTCGAGTAGTGACATACTGCTGCCATCCCTGTCAAAGTAATGACAACCACAGCACCCATTACTGTTACCCAAAGCTTCAGCACAGAAATCACAATGAGGCAGTATACTTGCATCCAGGGGTTCCCACAATACCCCCATTCTGTATTCTCGCAACAAATCACTCCCACCACACTATCGCATCGAGCTTCAAGCTCCCTTGACTAGCAATATCATCCTAGCTCCACTTAATTTAAATCTTCAGGGATGGTGTATGTGCATCCAGGTCTACTCTTCTGTGTGGAGCTTTTCACAAGTCACTGGAGACCTGCTCGTCATATCTATCTGGTGCTAATGCACAAAGCTAGCACATCGACGAGCCTCACATGAACCCACAAGCCACATGTGGTTCCACAGGTTGGGGACCCCTGGCATACACTTACTGTATATATACATTGTACACGTGCATATTGCACAAATACCTGGTGATCAAAGCTCAGAATACAAATGTAGGCTTATACACACATGGTAGACTGGGACTAAAGAACAGCATCGGTGCACGAACCTTACCAGCCCACATACACGTAGATCGGCAAAGTTAGTTTGAAAATATTAACTTTTCATTACTTTCAGTGGTCATTGTTCATAGTCACATGGGTTTTTAGCAAAGTTTTTGTTCACTGTTTGGCCTTTAACACTAGAACTACTGGACTCGTGACACCTATATAAAAATACATAGTGCAAAGTAGTCAAAATGACTACCTCAGTAGTTCTAGTGTTAATGCTGGAAGTGCTTTTAGCTGCTGTCATTTGCAAACCACACTGATCTGAACAGTGGCATTGTTTTTGGCGTGTATATCCTGGCTGTGATATGACCACCACATGTGAACAAATCCGAAGAAATTGGACACATCTTATTGAATTTAGCTATCGAACTTCAAAAAGTTTTTGCGATTTTTAGCTTCACAATAAGCAGCTGTCAATGGGCAAAGTGAATGAAAGTCTGAAACGGGGCCCAAACTGCTCCGTCCACCAGAGGACAGTTGTTCTATGACGCTTTTACTTGTGATCCATGAGAGAGTTACAAATAGTTTTCACTCTAATCCCCACAATAAAAGTAGCATACACCACATGCAGATCACAGAAAGACGATGTCCTTTTTTCATTAATACACTCTAGAAACTGAGCACACTTTGGGCATGTTCACATGTTGGATTTGCATTTGCAAATCCAAAACCTATTTTACTACAAGATCATCAAAAATCCAAATTATGTGCAATGGTTCTAATCAATCTGTGGAAAATCCAATTCATGGGGAAATAGCCGTATAATGTGGGCTTATCTGCGAACAGTACCATGACTTGGGGTAACTTGGGTATGCTTATTGCACAAGACACTGGGTTTCGGTAGGATAAAACACTTCAGTGGGAAGAAATGTGTAGGCCAAGGATCCTGTGAGAACAGTTGGGGGGACTTTGGCCATGGTTTTCTTTCCTTTTTCTTTGGGAGGTTACACATTCAAAAAGTGGCCTTCTGATTCTTAAGGTAAAGTTTTGGCTACCTTCACACAGGTTCTTCAGAGACAGATGTCAGAATGATTCTCTGCACTGTACCTTTTGGTGAAAGCAACTATATAAGCATATATTACCCATAGGCTCACATTTAAAAAATAAAGGTATAGTGGTATCTCTTTTTTCACTAGTTAGCTATGTAGTATTCTATATAGTAGAAAAAATGTATCCACATGTTTACCAAGAAATTGGAGGCCAAAACAACACTTTATTGGCTTTGGTCGGGTGAATTGGACTCTTTTTATACATTTGATGTATGCACCAAGACCTAACCAACACATACCGCAAACAACATCGTAAAACGCGGTTTGATGGGGAGTAGCAGAGTGACGACTAAGGGTGAGCTTATAATAAGGGTATCACAATTAATATTTGGACTATGAGGTGCAAGATAGGTGCAAAACACATATATTAACAATGAATTCACATGTCTGTTCTACCATCCGTGCTCGGACTATAATAGACAGCCGGCCTCAGGCTGCTATTTCGGGTCAGGAGACTTACAGCTGGTACTGATATTGTTTTCAGATAGTTTGAGGGAAAAAAAATCACAGCTTGCACTGTTCTGGCCTGTTTTACAAACCAACATAATGACGTGACAGGCTCTGTGTGCAGGTCCTTTTGCGTGTTTGCATTTGTAGACGTGACTGGTCCATTTTTAATATGGCCTTCTGAACCTGGCCTCCAGTTCACATGAAAATAATTCTCAAAAACAATAAAATGTAGTTGTAAAAATCTCACACAAGTTAAAAACTATTTTAATCCTTAAACAAAGAAATATAACCGTGTAACTGTAAAGTGTACATGTAAGGCTTTGTTGCCCATGTAAGGCTTTGTTGCCCATGTAAATGAAACATCTCTTTAGTAATATATGTGAGGTTCTCTTACTGATGACTAATTTAAGGTGCACTGTACCAAAAATAGCAGAAATACCTCAAGAAATGAAAGCAGACTATCCATGCAAAACTGAGATACCAAAATAACCCATAATATGTGCTATAAGCTGATAGAAAAGATGTTTTTACCTGCAGTAGCAGTGGATTGGGCTAATTATCAACGGAGTGATGGGGCATGGTAGCTGCCAACCTTTTTGAGAATTTACTCACTGTTCCTTTATACCTCGGAGTTGATTGAAGCCTATTTTCTTTTCTCCTGTCACCTGTCACTTCATTATTTCCTCTCTAGCGCTTTTCATTCTTTCCTTCCTCATTTTAGCCTCATCCCCACCCTTCATTAATTTCCTCACCATGCTTAAGACCCTTCCTAAAGCCGAACAGTTGTGACACTGTTGGAGGGGAAGATTCCGCTGCTTTGCATCTTGGCTCCATTGCTGTCCTTCTACCCAGTGTCAGGACTGCTCCTGACTCTAGGCAGACAAGGACAGCTCTTAGGGGGCAGTACGATGCTCCTACTGTATATGATTGTCCAACCTGCACAGAACATTGTGAGGCTGCAGTGCTGGTTGGCTATAGTCTAGAGCATGAGTATTGGGCGCCCCTAAGAGACGGCCTTCTAAGGCAAGATGTGACCCAGCTTGACCGCTCTACCTATCTATCTAGTTTTGCACTGTGAGACCTAAGACTCACATCTGTTGATTTCTTTAGATGTAAAAAGCAGCAACTTTGTATTCCACAATTATCGACTCTGAGTGTAAAGGCTGCTTTACACCAGACAATCTATCGTGCGATAGATCGTCGGGGTCACGGTTTTTGTGACGCACATCCGGCATCACTGGCGATGCCGGCCTGTGTGACACCTCCTAGCGACGCAGTATCGCTCACAAATCGTGAGTCGTGTACTGCTCGCTATTTTCCATAATATCGTTTAATTTAGTTGTTCATCGTTTCCGGGGTAGCACACGTCACTCCATGTGACACCCCGGGAACGATGAACAGCAGCTCACCTGCGTCACGCGGCCGCCGCCGGCTATGTGAAGGAAGGAGGTGGGCGGGATGTTTACGTCCCGCTCATCTCCGCCCCTCCGCTTCCATTGGCCGGCGGCCGTGTGACGTCGCTGTGACGCAGAACGTCCCTCCCACTCCAGGAAGTGGACGTTCGCCGCCCACAGCGAGGTCGCATGAGAGGTAAGTATGTGTGACGGGGGTTACTGACTTTGTGCGACACGGGCAGCGATTTGCCTGTGACGCAAAAAGGACGGGGGCGGGTACGATCGATTGTGAAATCGCACAATCGGTCGTACCATGTAAAGCAGCCTTAAGAATCAAGTGTCGACAATTTAATGGGCAATATAACGTTGATACCTGTAAATATAATGACTGGTAATTAAGGTACAGATTATTTGTGAACGTGTCCAATTTTCTGCCTGAATGACTTCGAGCTATAGCCATGTAAAGCCAGATCACATTTTCTGCTACTTCTCTTTTCGTATAATACAAGGATCAAAAAGAAAGAATGTCTTGTGTGTTTCTGAAGCATGTGGTACCGGTTTATCAAAACATATGGCTGTCATTTCCTCATGATTTAGTATCCAGTTTGGAATTATGACAAAATTTGTTACTAATATGCACCAAATGATACATTGCATGAAATTTTATCAGCTAGGCTACATTAGGTCTGACCATTGTTACAATGCCCTTGTTCCAATGGAGGATGGACATGGGAATTCCATGCCATATTTGTTAAAACCCAAGGCTTTCTAAGGTTTCCATTTTTTATGAATCTGTTCTTTCATTTTTAGCACTGTAAAACAATTGTAAAAAAAACAACGCAAAAAAAAAAAAACAACAGCTAACTACATGTCAGATTCCTTTTTGTATGTTTTGCATGCCTTTTTGGAGGGAGGGGGGATTATATTTAGGCTACACTTTAAAAAAAAAAAAAAAAATTCTTTATGGTAGTCACATTACAATATAACTCAACATAAGTACTTTAAACCTTTCCCAGATATGGAACAGTCTGATACATCCTATAAAAATAGCTTTTTATTTAAAGCTTTTAAGTGTATGTGTGATGCCCTGGACTAGCCAGGTAGTCACAGGTAGGCCCTTGCACAAACACCCGTCCCCTAACAAGGTAACATCAGCCAACTTAAAAACCCCGAGTCCCCCCTCTCAGGTCTGGACTGTCACACCAGGGGGTGGAGCCAGGCAGTTGGCCACGCCCACCGAGGAGTTCAGATAGCTTGAGGTGGGAAAACACAAAAAGATCAGTTTTGGAGGTGAAAGGGAGTAGTAGCAAAGTGTAAACGTCTTTCATGGATTTGAGTCGTAGCCCAGATACTCTGTGACCAGGAGGCAGATGGTAGTTGCTGCCTGCAGGAGCCGGAAAGACGGCTGGTGGAACCGTAAGGGACCGGGACAGGGTAGTGGCCCGCCGGTACCGAACCTGGAAACCGGAGCACCAGGGGGGGTACTCAGACCCAGAACTAGGTCCAGAAGCCACTGGACCACGTTGCATTTACTGATTGAGGTCTGGACCATAGGTCCTTTCCCGTCCCAAGACCCGAAAGACGGCAACAGCCCACAGAGGGGGATAGAAAGCCACCGCACAGGCAGAGAGATCCCAAGGGCCAGCGCCTGCGGGCAAACGGGTTCCCCGACACACATAAAGCCGGGGAGCGGACTACCGTCACTGAAGCGTAGGCAGTCAAAATCTACAAAACGAGGTGCAGGAGAAAGGCGGGAACCACCGAACCGGGTGGGGGACCAAGCGCAGCCGGCTGCGGGCACCGACCACCATCCTTTTGGTTTACCAGAGACTCCGGTGTATGTGTCATAGTGAGTACAACAGTGCCGTCGGGCCACGCACCAGCACGCCCGCACCTCGCAACCACCGGGCCCCGGGACCATCACCCTCTGCCCACCGAGGGGTCAACACCAGGCTGCACAACACCGTCCCCGGGAGCCTAGTTAACGGCAGCAGTGGTGTCCACACTCACCACAACCCATGGGTGGCGACATGAGCTTACATCCCTAAACACCACAGCCTCGGCTGTGAACCTCCCCACCGAAATCCCCTCACATAGTGCCAGCCTCCCTGCAGAGCGACGTGACCCCCGGGTCCGGAGGCGCTAGAGCCACCCACCAAACAAGCCCGGATCCGAGCGGCTCGGCTGCCGGCCGAGCCCCGGGGCGGTACATATGTACAGTTCAATATTTTCATGCCAACAAGACCTAAATGATGTGGTATGATCCAGCTGTAATAACTAGTGATGAGTGAACCCATGGACATTCAGGTTCACTGAACGAGTATGGACTAACAATAAAATAGAGTTCGGAACCTGAACTTCACCCCACCAACGATCCCCATAAAAGTCAAAGGAGACCAGAAGTTCTGGGCTGTAAAATGGCCATAGTAAGTGCTAAGGGGCTACAAATGGAAATTAAGTAGTAAGAACAGAATAGTTATACATGATGTGTTTCCCAAAGGATCACACTGCAGTTGGACTCTTTTTCTGGGCCTGCTTATTGAGGTTCATCAATATTCACTGCTTCCCCCGCCCACCCTCTGTGCTATTGGTTGCAGACTGCTATACACACCGCCCACCCTGTGTCAGTTTCTGTGATTGATTTCAGTCAGTTTGCTGTATGGTAGTGTAAAAATAAATTAAAAAAAAAAATTGTGGCCTTCCGCTATATTTGATAGCCAGCACAGGTACAACAACAGCTGCAGGCTGCAACTCCCACCTATGAGCTTTACTGTAGCTGAAAATCAAAATAGAGGTAATCCTACAGCATTTATGTTTTAAATTATTTAAATTAAATTATTTTTTTTTGAGGTCCCCCCCCATTTTTGATAACTAGCCACGGTAAAGCAGACAGGTGGGGGCTGGTGTTATGCGGATGGGAGGACCATGGAAATTGCACCCCTCCCAGCCTAAAAATACCAGCTCTTAGCTACCCAGAATTGGCACATCACATTAGATGTGCAAA